>NC_084799.1:157105851-157410226 GCF_963169125.1 Humulus lupulus
CCACATAAGGTTGAGGTACACCTTGATGGAGATCAACTGAAGGCCTTAATGAAGAATCCTCCACCACCTGAAAATGTGCATGCATCGAAGGAGCCAGGGGTTCTCGAAGGTGAGAGGGAGGCCTCGTCCCCGGCCATCCCACCTGATGAACATCGTTCGAGGTCAGCAGTTACCCCCGCGAGAGACGCCGGTGAGTTCCCGCCCCCAAAGTCGCTATTGGTGCCGAACTTCGACCGGCAAGATCCGGGCCCATCGATGCGTAGGCTTGAAAAGAATCCTCGAGTCCATTTCGTGAGTACGAGTTCTAGGTCCCAATTTTACGAGGAGGAGATATGCGAACTGCACCAGAAGAACCAAAGGCTAGAAAGCACCTTAGAGAACATGCAAGAGGTGTTTAATGGTCGGTTACAAGGAAAATCAAACATATCTCTTCCTAGGCGAAAAGAGAAAGGACAAGAGGGGGTAGAGACCATGGTCCCAGTGGACGACGGGAGGACTCGACTCTCCACCAGTAATACCCCCTGAACAAAGCAGCGTGAACGTCCTGGACCAATGAAGCAGCCCCAGAGGCCAGGGTAGAAGAACAACATTGACCCTCGTAACGAAGTCGAAGTCACTTCAAGGAAAACACCCTCAAACTTACGGGAAGAACTCAAGTAGAAAAGGGCGGATAAAAGCACTACACCTGCTATGGCACCCCGGGAAGACAAAGGAAAGGGAAACACTAAACCGTACACGTCGAGAGACTCCTTGAAAAAGAGAAGACAAGACCTAGACACAGAAATGAGGAGCCTCCGGAGCAAAATAATCATCGCATCTGGAGGACAAGCTGTCGATGACAAGTTCAACCATGAGTCACCCTTCACTAAGGAAATCCAAGCCATCCGGCTCCCAACCAACTTCAATGAGCCTCATATGACCCCATATGAAGGAAATATGGATCCCGAGTACCATCTGAACGCATTTAACGATCTGATAAAATTAAGGGGAATTAATAGCGGGGCCAGATGCCATTTCTTTGCTGTCACGTTGAAAGGTCCTGCGTACAAATGGTTCAAAAGACTCCGGCTAGGGTCCATCAGGTCTTGGCAACAATTGTAATGACCCAAAATCACTAATATGGCTTTAGGGCGTTGATTAGTGTGCTGGGAGAGCATAATTGGCTTATGTGTGTGTTTATTAAGTTAATGTGTGATTATATGATAAACATGATTGTATGGTTATATAAATGTGATTATATGTTATATCTGTGAGAGCCACATTATTATGTGGGTAAGTCTGCGGCGTGCGATTTGAGGCGATCATAGGGAGCTAGTTAGCGGGAAGTCACAACGGGGCTTAATGTTTGACTTGGGGCAAGTCAAGGGGTAATTCGGGTGTTAGATGATTATTTGGGTTATCAGGTGGATTATGTTGTTACAATCATGTTAAAAGTCTTGTGATTAATGGGTCTTGGAATTAGGGAGCTTTGGGATGGTTTTTGGTAAGGTTGGGAGGCTAGAAATGGTGGTTTTTCTGGGCATGAAGGGTTGGGACACGTGGCTCTGTTCTAGAGTGTCGCGGCCCTGCGAAGCAGAGAAGAGCTGAGGAGGCTCTGCCGATGGGAAGCGTCGTGGCGCCACAGTGTAGGACCGTGGCACGTGTCTGTCTTCAGAGAGGCTTAGCCTCTGTTTCAGGGGCGGGTCGCGGCTAGGTTTGAGGGGCCGCAGCCCTTAGGAGCATTTTTGATCTTTTGGAGGTTTTAAGAGCGGGAATCTAACCTAGGGTGCTCGGGATCAATTCCACCATCGTGATTGCTGGAATTCGATGTCCCGGAAGCTAGAACTCCACCTAGAAATATTAATGCAATTATTAATGGTATTCCCTATCTTGGTTGTGACTAGGTATTAAGCTAGGGCTTGGGAAGTGGATCGTGCTCGAGAGGCGTCGCTCGTAATCAGTGAACTTGGAAATTAAAGGTAAGAAAATTGCACCCGGTTGTGGAACTATAATGGGACTAAGGGTTCCCTATCTTGTATGCTTTGTAAAGGATGGTATCATGCCATGTAAACAGTAACCAATGGCCTAAGAGTGCTGAAGTTTACAATAACGCGTAGGGCGCGGCTCGGCCACAAGTAGCTGAGGACAGCTTATTATTCACTGAGCTCAGTTTAAGCAGGCCGGAGTCAGTGGGGGTAAATTGAGGGTGCAACCTAAGGTGTCGACCCTGATTATTATGTGACCTGTTGTTGAAAATGTGCCCTGAAAGCATATGTATTAGACATTGTTTTTATGAAATAAATAAATGAATTGAATTTGTTATGCATATATTTTATGGACTATATTATTATGTGATAATATTAAGTAAATATTTGGAAAATTCCTAAGTTCATATATGTGATCTCAAACACGTATTGGTACGGGAGGATTGTGTTTGAGATAAATGAACTTGAATAGTTCGCAGTAAAATAAAGTTATGGAATCTTTAGATTAATTACTGCAAGCATGGTCCACTAGTATTATGAATACATGTGATCTAGATCCGGATCACTAGTGTGGTTGGACACTTTAGTGGAGGTGTTTTATATATTAGAGAATATATAGAACTGGACCAGATATGTTTATTAATACTTAGTTATATACCGTTTCGAAGTATTAATTAAATATATCAACTTGTGATCATATACAAATAGAGCTTAATCCTGAAGTTACTATGAACTCCTGTATATGTTATATGAGTTCTTTGATTCACTTGTTAGGGTTTGTCAGAATGATCAGGCTAGAAACTTTTGTTTTGGGAACTCATTAATGTAGATGGCTAGGGACATAGTATACAGATATGGAATCTATGCCTTCTCGCAAGAGCTTGAATGATGATTCTCTTAAGGGTTGACTTTTGGGACTGAAAGGTTATTGAGCTCAAATTCATAATTTAGTTATGAATTAACCTTCACTAGTAGAGTCAATAGTACTTAAGGAAACAAGAGATAATTAAAAGGGTAAAACGGTAATTTTATTCCCGATTAATTATGAACCATCATTAGAGGGTCAAGTTGTATTAAATGATTATATCAATGGACGCTTTATGATTATAAAGTACTCAGTAAATGAAATGTCTATAATTACAAGAATGCAGTCTCATATTTATAGTGGAATAATCATGAGATTAATAAATTAAGATTATTTAATTAAAGAGTTTAATTAATAATCTCAAATTTATTGGAGCTTGGAATTATAGGTCCATAGGTCCCCATAGCGGCTCTATCGACACTGTTCAAGGTAAGAGTTGATGTGAAGGGAAAATAGTTTAAAGACATATTTAAGAAGAAATTTGTTCTTCAGGCCAAATATGCAATTATATGATAATAGTGATTAATTAATTAACTACAAATTAGTTGTAGTTAACAAAATTAATTAATATTTAATTATTGTATAATTTTCAAAATTATATTAAATAATTAAATTAATTTCAAAATTTAATTAAATAATTAATTAATTATAATTTTTGAAATTATAATAAATTAAATATTTATTTTCGAAAATTTTGGAGATAATTAAATATCTTTATTTGAGTGGGAGATAATAATCTGATAAGTTCAAATTGGATTTAAATTTGAAAGATTAATATTTATTCAAATAATTAATTATATTTGATAATTAATTAAAAAGATAATTAATTTGAATTCAAATTTGAATTAGTTATCAGGTTGTTAGATCTTATCTGACAAAGTAATTTGAATAAATAATTAAATAAAAATTGAAAAACCAATTTCCTTAAAAATTAGGAAGCTACACGTTCACACACAGTCCATGGACTGTGTGTGGTGTGTAGGGCATTTTCAGGGATAGGTTTTTTCATTTTTATTTATTTAATTAATTAATTAATGGATAATTCAAAAATTGGTTTTTGTTATTTTTTCATTAATAGAATAATTAATTAATTAAAAAGTAAACTGTAAAATGGTTACAGATTTATTTTTTAAAATTTGAATATTTTCTTTTAAGTATGACTAATCAGAAAAATATTAAGACATGAGATGTGAGACAACTCTGAACATTCGCTCTGTAAAAAATAGAACGATAGTTTTCTCTCCTTGAAAATAAAGAACCAATTCTCAGGCCTATTCTCTTGATCTCATTAGTTGAGTACATCAAGAAGAATCATAAATAAGCTATCCTTCATTCTCTAAGTGCCCACACATTTCTCGAGGTGTAGAGAACGCTTTGGAAGATCTTGGTGTGAGTACGTGGGAGCGGCTTGGATAGGAAGATCATTCTAAATACGAAAAGATAGCAAGAATACTTGATAGGCTTCAAGAGGTATGATTTCTATCCCTGTCTTGTTTATGATTAATGTATGTATATTAATGGATCCGCATATTTAAAGGTAGTTTAAATATATTACAAATTTTTTTGTTGTACACTGGGCCAACCACACCACTGTTCCGCTGCATATTAGGAAACTCATTCCTAACACCTGTTTGTTATTATTGACTGGTGGATTGTTATGCTGTATAGCTGGGTGATAATTAGTTGACTCTTTGGTTGAACCTTCATGCTTTTTGATTATTGTGATATGTTAAGTATATGGACATGCTTTAAGGGTTATCCAAATGTTATTATTGCTTGTTATGTGATATGATATATTTTCTTGTTGGGCCTTGGCTCACGGGTGCTACGTGGTGTAGGTAAAGGCAAGGGCAAGCTTGACCAGCCCTGATTTGGAGGGCTCTGAGAGTAGAATGTACATGAACAGTTGCTCAGCCACCACAGTTGAGAGGGAGACATGAACAAGAGAACCAGAAATGTCTGTTTTGCCTCAGAGTGGCTAACGATTGTTTAAACGCTGGAAATTTTGTAAACTGATTTCTGAACGCTATTCCTTTTTGGGATCCCATGTGTAAAAATGCTTAATTTTTATGAAACGTATCTTTTGAGACCAAACCCTTTTAACCCTAGCACATTAATGGTTTCAGTGACACGATTTTAATTAAATGATTTGATTATCAAGTCCTGCACCTTTATAAGTACACAGTGTAGCGGTCTTGGCTATCCAGGGCGTTACAACAATAATCTGATAAATTTCTTCAGCAACATCACGTCGTGCGTGATTACACAATGCCAGGCACCAGCCTCGCTAGCGTGAAGCAGGGGGAAAATGAGAGTCTAAATAGCTACATCCATAGGTTCAATATGGAGATAGCCAAGGTAGGGAGCTTGACCCGTAGGGAGCTACAAATGGCCATCACAGCCGGAGTACGCCTGGGAAGTAAGTTATGGGATAACATGCCTAAGAGAGGGGTCAATGATTTTGATGATTTCTATGAGCGGGCACAGAAATATATTCGTGTAGAGGATGGTCACGAGAGCCTTAAGGCTGGAAAAGACCAGTCCCCACCAAAACCATTAATTCGAGAAAGACAAAGCGGTGCAAAGAAGAAGAGGGTCTATGAAGGGACAAGAGATGATCGACCTCGAAAGCCCCAATGCATTGATGAGCGCAAACAGGCCCCCTACACCTTTTATACTAACCTCACCCACGCTAGGGAACATATCTTCATCACAAATGAAAACCATTCCCCTTTCAGAAGGCCCCCACCAATGAAAAAAGATCGGTAAAAAAGAGACCCCAGTAAATATTTCCAGTATCATAAAGATATCGGCCACACCACCATAGAATGCACCCATTTGAAAATAGAAATTGAAGAGCTTATACGCAGGGGACATTTGGGCAGATACGTCCACAAAGAGAACCAAAGACCAGAAGAAGGAGTATCCTCGCCACGGACACGAGAGGTAGCCCCATAGGTACAAGGAGAAGTTAGGACCATCTTTGGAGGGCCATGATTCGGAGGCGAATCAAGGAAAGGACGAGACAAATATGCCAGGGAGGCCAGACGAAGTCCACAGCTGTGCGTCTTAAGTTTGGAGCAACACCCCCCGAAAAGTTTTAAGGGTGATGTTGACCCTGATTTTGGTCAACTGACACGGAGTTAAAATACGCTTGACGTGGATGAATGCGTTGAAAAGAACGTGATGACGAAAATAATAAGAACACGATATTTTATAGTGGTTCGGCCCCAGGATCTGGTAATAACCTACATCCACTTAGATTGTTATTGATGTGAGAAACAAAGGAGTGATCAAAGAACTAGGGTTCAATGAGTTTCACTAACCTCTGAAGAACAATACAATGTCTCAAATAGAATTACTCTGGTCTCAAATAATTCGAAAAGCCAAAAAAAGTCCCTTCCTTGAGCTATCTTTCTCTATTTATAGGCTCAAGGGGGATTACATGAATTTGTTACAAATATTCTCTCCTAAATAATCGGATACTCAGGAGATTGTGGGAGTCAATTTCGGGATTTACCAAGATCTTTATAGAAACGTCATGAAGCATGCGGAACCTGCGACCAAGCTGGTCGCAGGTAAACTTCGGCTGCTTACTGCTTATAATTTGTCTCTTCGAAAATGGCCAAACTTAAAAAATGGCCAGAACCTACCCCCCATGAGGTCAATTATCTCTTCGACCTCAAGTCCAACCCTCAACAGTATGGGACGAGCTTCTTCCATCTTTGTCACCAGGAGACAAATCGGACGTTCCTGAGTGACACTACACACATATCCAATGTGGGGCAGTACAGCAAGGAGTACTTCCTCACTCCGGACATGACCAGCAACAACCTGGCCTTCGCTCGAGGAGGTAAGTGCTGTTTTTACTGGTCGATACTTTTCATCAGCGAATTTCCCTTCATTTTTCTTAAAGTACACTTTTTCTTTCAGGCCCATGGTTACGTCCGACCCCAACACCAGACATGGTGTTGAGGTCCATCGCATTGGCCAGGATGATAGACGCAGAAAAAAGCGTCAAGTCCCTGGTCACTGATGAAAATCTAAGGCTATCCGGCCTCCTGGCTCCTCGCCATGAAACAAGAGGACCCGTGGTAGCAGATGCCACTGCCGAGGGGGATCCCGAGCAGCAACCCCCTGCGTCCCCTCCACGAAGGAGGCCGACGAGGGTTACAATCAGGGAACCCACAGGCAATCCTTCCGCAGAAAGGCCTTCTGCCCCCCAAGGCAAGGGGAAACAAAAGGCAACAAAATCTGTTGTGGACTTGGGGGAATCCTCCGATGAAAACGGTACAGTTATTTCGCTTTTAAATAGCTTGCTAATTCCCTGTCACTTGTTTGACGGGGAGGGCAACTTTACGTATACTCCAAATCTAGGGCCAGAGTTCTTCGTGCAGATAGTGAGTGTGTGACTAATAGAGTCAATAGTATAACGACTAGTAGTTGTAGCTCGGGTATTAAACTCTGTGACCTCTTTCCTGTTTTATCAAGAGTTTTTATCTGCCTTTATCTTATCATTTGCACATGTTTATTTGTACGCAGATATGGCCGCTCCCAATGTCTTCGACTTATATCAGATTGAGGAGGAGGTAGAAGTCCCTCTAGTTCGGCGAAAGATGTCCAGGAGGCATAACGGCGAATCGAGCCAAGGACCTCCTGCCAAGAAGGGTCGAATAGAAGATCCTTCCAAGGACGTGCCAACTGGGCAAACCTCTGCCCAGCCTTCGATTCCTGTTGAGAAGGAAACCCCGCCTGCTACGACGAACCCTCCACCTGCAGCCGCCAAAGAACAAACCCAGCGGGACGAAGCTCTTGGGGCCAAACTTTCAAATCGCGCCTTGCGAGCAGCCAAAGACCGCCTTGCACACATCGTGAGGTATGACCGTTGCAAGGATGCGATGGCTGAGGCAGAGAATATGGGGGTCGACCAAATTCTGAACAGGCCCCTAAACGAAATGGCCAGCGTAAGCATTTCTTATCTCTTTGGCTTCCGTCTTTTATTCTTTGTAACATACTCTAACTTTATCTTTTGTGCACAGGCTTTGTTGATTGCAACTGCTGCTCGTACCCGTGCCCAAGCTACCATCGACCAGGCTCAGGCAAAGGCCATCGAGAGGTACCAGGCGAAAGTTGCTGAGGAGCTTCAGGCTGCAGAAGTCAGGCATGCTGGGGAGTTAGAGGCGGTCACCCAGCAGAAGGATGCTGCGGTGCCAAAGCTGGCGGAGGTCGAAGCTTCGAAGGCAGCTTTGAGGAAGCAGAGGGAGGAGTACCGGGAGGCCAGCCGAGTCCAATATCGCGAATGCAAGAGACTCAAAGAGGAGCTTCTTGCCAAGGACAAGGCCATGGCTGCTCTTGAAAGCCAAACAGAGAAGCTGAAGCTTACCAATGCCAAAGATCTGGAAAGGTACAAGAATGCGACGCTTCGGTGTTTCTATGACTTCTGGAAACACAACCAGGGCACCAACTTTGACTACCTTTAAGAAGATGTCAGGAATGTTGAGCTGGCCCGCTGCACTGCTCGATTGGCTGAAGAGGAGGAAAGAGCAAGGATCCCTGCCTCCCCAAGCATTGCTGGCGCAGAGGAAGGAGGAGTCATTGAGGATGCGACCAATCAAAATGTGTATAAAGACCCTCCTGCTCCTGATGCTTCTTGAACTTTTTTATTTTTTCTTTCTTTAATTACATGACCTACGGGTCGTGATGTAAAGACTATATCTTTTTGAATTTGCTGCATGGGCAGCAAACTTTCCTTTTATTTGAACAATTACATCCAAGCAGTGATGCTTGCGGTGTAAAAGACTGCATTATAATGTTATAATATTTTCATTTACTATAACATCTGTCTGTAAGACCGAACTTAGCATAGTACTTTGGTTTGATTTAACAAAATATAAATTTTGAAAAATACTCTAAGTTCCTTAGCATGCTTTCACTCATTTTGTTCATGTGTTTACATACCTCATGGTACGCTTTGCTATCGATGTGCCTTATATGCCCCCCAAGTTATTGAGGAGCTTTAGGTCCTGGGTCACTTGCCTTGACCTCGACCTGTTCGAACATTTCTGCTCGGTAGGAAATGTAATACTTATACTACAGCAAAACAACACACGTAATGAACAAATACTTGTAAACATAAATTTACAAAGGTTGGCAAAAATGACTGCCTGCGCACAGTCCCTTATAATCTCGTATTAAAAATGGACTAAACATGTCTTTACGAGTGATCCTAAAAAAGGATCTTACATATATAAGCGATTAGCCATACAACGTGGCTAACCCTTTTTGCAAAACTTGTAAAAAGTAAAATTAATACAAGCCAGTCCTTTAAAAAGGACTGTTCACTGATAATACTTGCGCAGGTGTTCTCAATTCCAATAACGTGGAACGAGATCTCCGTTTAGGCGTGCAAGTTTGTAGGTTCCCGGGTGAAGGACTTCTTCAATTTGGTAAGGTCCTTCCCAATTAGGAAGGAGTACTCCAGCAGTGGGGTCGCGGGTATTCAAGAAAACTCGTCGTAGCACCAAGTCACCGACGTTGAATTTTCTTTCTTTTACTTTTGAGTTAAAGTACCGGGCGACCATTTGCTGGTGCGCAGCAACTCGGAGTTGGGCTTTCTCCCGTATCTCGTCAATTGAGTCTAGGGACTCCATCATTAGTTGGTTGTTCTGGTCCTGGTCATATGTTATGTGTCGATGTGAGGGGGGATCTAACTCGACAGGTAACATGGCCTCATATCCGTAGGCTAAGGAAAATGGGGTATGTCCTGTCGCTGTTCGGTGAGACGTTCTATACGACCAGAGGACTTCAGGCAGCTGCTCTGGCCATGCTCCTTTAGCGTCTTCAAGCCTCTTCTTCAGGGTGTCCTTAAGAGTTTTATTCATGGCCTCTACTTGCCCGTTTGCTTGTGGATGCGCAACTGAAGAAAAGCTTTAAATAACCCCGTGCCTTTCGCAGAAGTCAGTGAATAAGTCGCTGTCAAATTGGGTTCCGTTGTCTGAAACAATCTTTTGGGGCAAACCATACCAGCAAACAATGTTCTTGATGACGAAGTCAAGAACTTTCTTGGTCGTTATGGTAGCGAGTGGTTCAGCTTCGGCCCATTTGGTGAAGTAGTCAACTGCCACAACTGCATACTTTACTCTGCCTTTTCCCGTTGGAAGGGATCCAATCAAATCTATCCCCCATACTGCAAAAGGCCACGGGCTCTGCATCTGTTTCAACTCGTTTGGAGCTGCTAGTGGGATTTTGAAGAACCTTTGACATTTATCGCATCTTCATACAAACTCCATTGAATCTTTGTTCATAGTCGACCAGAAATAGCCTTGCCTTAGAATCTTTTTTGCCAAACTCTGCCCCCCAGCATGATCTCCGCAGAAGCCTTCATGCAATTCTTTCATTAGTTCCTTAGCCTTTTCTGGTGTAACGCATCTGAGTAGTGGCATTGAATATCCTCTCCTGTACATAACACCATCGACCAGTATGTACCGAGCGGCCTGCCTTTGCAGAGTTCTAGCCTTGTTTCTATCTGTTGGTAGCACACCATTTGTCAGATACTCCAAGTAAGGCGCCATCCATGTATCCTCCATTCGGACTTCCATATTGGCTTCAATTGCTCGTATGCTGGGATCGCTTAATCTTTCTACTGGCACAATGTTCAATGTGTCAGCATCTTTCGCGCTCACGAGTTTGGCTAAGGCATCTGCATTCGAATTCTGATCCCGCGGTATTTGTTGGAGGGTATACTTCGTGACCTGGGCTAGTAGGTCTCTAGTTTTATTCAAGTAGGCCACCATTTTTAGGCCTCGTGCTTGATATTCCCCTAGAACTCGATTCACTACCAGCTGTGAATCACTGTAAATATCAAGCGTCTTTATGCTCATGTCTTTCGCCATTCTTAATCCAGCGAGGAGTGCTTCGTATTCGGCTTCATTATTTGACGCGGTGAAGTCGAACCTGATGGCGCAGTGAAATCGATGCCCTTTCGGCATTATCAATATCACTCCCGCTCTTACGTGGGATTCATTGGACGACCCATCCGTGAATAACTTCCACGAAGGAGCTTTCTCTTGAGGCTCAGGCGCACTAGGCTGTTTGCACTGCTCGCTGTCTGGGAGTTCGGTGAACTCTGCAATAAGATCAGCAAAAACTTGTCCCTTTACTGCTGCTCGTGGTGAATATATTATATCGAACTGCCCTAGTTCGACTGCCCATTTTAATAAGCGCCCAGCCGCCTCTGGTTTCTGGAGGACTTGCCGAAGGGGCTGGTCGGTTAAAACTGTGATAGGATGGGCTTGGAAGTAAGGGCGCAGCTTCCTTGAGGCCAGGATTAAACAATATGCTAACCTTTCGATGGGAGGATACCTTAATTCTGCTCCGATTAGCCTTTTGCTTACATAGTACACCGCTTTCTGTACACCTTCTTCCTCTCGTACTAGCACCGCACTAGCAGCAACTTCAGTGATTGTCAGGTAAATGGACAAAATTTCTCCTTCGATTGGCTTTGATAAAATGGGAGGCTGTGCCATATGGGTTTTCAAGGCCTGGAAAGCTTGCTCGCAGTCTCCTGTCCATTCAAACTTCTTATTGCCCCTAAGTAGATTGAAAAAAGGGACGCATTTGTCTGTTGACTTCGAAATAAATCTACTTAGGGCTGCGATTCTCCCGGTTAAACTTTGTACATCTTTGATCTTTTCTGGCGATTTCATGTCGATCAGGGCTTTTATCTTGTCGGGGTTGGCCTCGATTCCTCTTGAATTTACAATGAACCCCAAAAGCTTCCCTGATCCAACTCCGAAGGAACATTTGAGAGGATTTAGTTTCATCTGGTACTTGTTCAATACATCAAAACATTCTTGTAAATCCTTCACATGTCCTTCTACCTTCTTTGATTTTACCAGCATGTCGTCCACGTACACCTCCATGTTTATCCCGACCAATTCTTTAAACATGTGGTTAACTAACCGTTGGTAAGTCGCACCTCCGTTTTTCAGTCCGAAGGGCATTACGTTATAACAGTATAAGCCCGTATCGGTCTGAAAGCTAGTGTGATCCTCGTCAGGAGGATGCATGCTAATCTGGTTGTAGCCTGAATATGCATCCATGAAGGAGAGGATCTCGTGTCCTGCAGTAGCATCGACAAACTGGTCGATTCTGGGGAGTGGGAAGCAGTCTTTCGGGCAGGCTTTATTGAGGTCTGTAAAATCCACATAGGTTTGCCATTTGCCATTAGGCTTGGGAACCAACACTGGATTGGAGACCCACGATGGATAAAACACCACCCTGATGAACCCATTCTCCTTTAACCTTTCAACTTCTTCTTTTAAGGCTCTTGATCGATCTTTATCGAGCATCCTTCTTTTTTGTTGGACGGGTGGAAAAGTCTTGTCTATGTTCAGGACATGGCTGATAACTGCAGGGTCTATCCCAGCCATGCCTTTGTGCGACCAGGCAAAGACCTCCTGGTTCTTTCACAAAAATTCCACTAGTGCATGCTTCGTGGTTGGTTCTAGGTTTTTCCCGACCTTTACGACTCTGGTCGGGTCTTTTTCGTCGAGTTGGACCTCCTCCAGGTCCTCAACGGGTCCAACGTTCTCTTCAAAATCCCGAAAGCGAGGATCTAGATCTCTATCCTCACTTTGGGCAACACCCTATTTGGTGACTTCTTCACCAGATTGGGCTTGTGTATCAATTTCCATCTGCAACCTATCTGAGGTAGTGCTCTTTGATGTTCCCTTTTTCGCCTTCATGACTGAGGCGTTATAGCACTCTCTGGCCTCCCTCTGGTTTCCCAACACGCGTCCTACCCCTGCGTCTGTCGGGAATTTCATGGCCAAGTGCCACATAGAGGTGACGGCCCGTAGATCAACCAGTATAGGACTCCCAATGACGGCATTGTACGCCGAAGGACAATCAACTACTATAAAAGTGGCGAGTAATGTCCTAGTAGCAGGCACTGTACCTGTCGTCACTGGCAGTTTGATTGATCCTGCGGGGGCGAGTCCCTCACTAGAGAAATCGTATATTGTCTGGTTGCAGGGCTCCAGGTCCTTAACGGACAACTTCATGCGTTCCAGCGAAGATTTATACAGGATATTCACCGAACTTCCTATATCGACCAACACTCTCTTCACCATCATGTTGGCCATTTGGAAATTCACGACCAGCGGATCGGAATGTGGGAACTGGACACGTTGGTCATCGCTATCAGAGAAGGTTATTTCGCCTTCTTCTGACTGAGCCTTTTTTGGCGCGCGGTCCTCCACAGTCATCAGCTCGATGTCCTGGTCGTGGCGCAGAGTCCGAGCGTATCATTCCCTAGCCTTTCCGCTATTTCCCGTGAGGTGTGGGCCTCCACAAATGGTTAACAGTGTGCCAGTCACGGGGGTAGGCTGCAAAGGTGGCGAGCATTGGCGTGTGGGCGCTTGCTTGTTGCCACCTGGAGCTTCTTGTTGGGAATTTCCCGAGGCCCGTACGTATCTTCTCAAGTGTCCTTGTCTAATAAGGAACTCGATTTCATCTTTCAGTTGGTTGCATTCGTTGGTGTCATGTCCATAGTCGTTATGATAACGACAGAACTTGGTAGTGTCTCTTTTCGAAATAACCTTTCGAATGGGGGCAGGCTTCTTATAAGGCACATTGGAACTCGTGGCCTGATAAACCTCTCCCCGAGACTCAACTAGGGCAGTGTAGTTAGTGAACCAAGGTTCATAACGGTTACCCTTGGCTCGTTTATTGTCGGAGGTGGAAGGCTCATTGTGTGGCCGTTTTCCACCATTCTTGCCATTGCCGTTACCATTCCCGTTGCCCTTGCCGTTGCCGTTAGGTTTAGACCCATTGGCGGCTTTGGCGGGCTCGGCAGCCTTCTTATCCTTGCCTGGAGGCTTTCCTGGGTAGTTCGAGCTTGATGTAACGATCAGCCCGGTCCAAGAATTCCTGGGTAGTTCTGACTCCATCTTTTCAGAGGCTTCTCCAGAGAGGGGTGTGATGCCTAACCCCTGCGGTTATGGCCATCATTTTGCCTTCGTCCCCCACCGTTTTTGCTCCAGATGCTGCCCTCATAAAGCGTTGGATTTAGTCCTTCAGCGATTCTCCATCCTGCTGGCGAATTTCAACCAGCTGGTTCGCCTCGGTCGGATGCACACGACCTGCGTAGAACTGTCCGTAAAACTCCTTTACGAACATCTCCCAGGAAACTATGCTCGCAGGAGGGAATTTGAAAAACAACTCCTGTGCGGCATTAGAAAGTGTTGCAGGGAAGATCCTGCACCGAGCATCTTCAGACACTTTTTGAATGTCCATTTGTATCTCAAATTTATTAACGTGAGATACCGGGTCACTGTAACGCCCTACTTCCTTAGAGCCGTTACTAAGTGATTTTTAAGACAAAACAGTGTGCAAAGAACTCGCTAACCGAGGTTTTGAGACAAAAGTGTGACTAATTAAAATTTAAGGCTGTAATCTTAGAAAAATGCGTCGTTTCATTTAAAACTGCTAGTATTAAACCTTTGGGATCCCAAAATAAGGTTTGAAAACTATTTACATCTTGAAATAAGTTTACAGTTGATAAATCATAAAATCATAGATTATTACAGCCATTTTCAAATAAACCCCCAACCAAAGCAGTCGGGCAGGCCAAACATGTACGCGTCGCTTCACGCTCTCCGTACTCATGGTTGGTTGACTCAGTCATTTCCTTTACCTGCAACACAGAGCACCCGTGAGCCGAAGCCCAGCAAGAAAACTCATGCAGAACATAACATATGCAATGTATACAGTTTATCATAACAGATAATCCTCAAATAAACAAGTCAACCATTAGACTAAGCAAACACGGCCATGCCGCCCAGAGACCTTACCAAAGCCCTGGGGTATCGGTTCTCACCGCGAGGATAACTCATGTATCCCTTGGGTCCCACCCTGAATATAGCATAACACATGTATCCACCGGGCCCCGCCCTGACTATAGCATCCCATGTGCTAGGTGTTACTTTCGGCCCACGGCCGCCCCGGCCTACGCCGTACTCGGCCCTTGCCGTTCATTTCGTCATAATCACACATATAGTACATTCGAAATAATCATTCACACACATCATGATTCATTTAAGGTTAAACATTTGCACATAATACAATCTGGGGCCATGTCCTACAATCACACAGTGGGGCCATGCCCTATTCTCGGGTGTTACGGTTTTCTTACCTTAATTCCAAATACTTTAAATAGAAAAGAGACGGCCCCCGAGCACGATCCACTTCCCGAGCTTTAGCTTAACACCTAGTCACAACCAAGATAATGGATACCAATAAGATAAATCTCAAATGAGTTTCTAAACCAAGTTCTAGTCCCCGGAACATTGAACTTCACCAAAAATATAAAAAGATTCAATCCCGAGCACCCGCGGTTAAATTCTCAAGCCTTAATTCTCAAAATCCGAAAATTCCTAAAGTGCCGCGGCATGGCCCCCAAACAGGGCCACAAAAATGCCCAGAAACAGGTAAGGGCCGCGGCCCTACAAGGACCATCCCGCGGCCCGCCCTCCATCCTCAGCACATCTTAGCCTTCAAGGGCCGCGGCCCTCCAAGAACCATGCCGCGGCCCGACCCTTCGAACCCAGAAAAACCCACCATTTTCAAGCTTAAAACCTCACCTTAAGCCATCCCAAAGCTCCCAATTCAAAACCAATTAATAATCACAACATTAGGATGGTTTAAACAACACAATTCCACCAAAAATCCATCTTAACACTCACCAAATCCCAAATTCCAAATTTCTGAAATTTCAAACCTAAAACTCAAAACCAACCATGGAAATTCTCAATTTCAACCATCAAACTTTAATTTAAACCTTACCTCAGTTGTAGAATCATTTCCCAAAGGATCCCATGACCTATCTTCAAAGTTTCAAGCCTCAAACTCCACCTTGAATATCAGAAATCCATAAACATTCACAACCCAACAAAATCTCAGAAATTTAACTTGAGAAAAAGAATTACTTGCTTACCTTTACCCTGATTTGTTCTTGATTAACTCTTGAGCTAAACCTCCAAATCCCACCATCAATATTCAGAAATTCAAGCTTGATTTCTCCTAAGATTTCTATGGATTTCATGAAAGAAGGAGGAGAGAAAGAAGAAGAGGAGAGGGTGGAGGCTGGGTCGGTTTCTCTAAGTCTCCAAATGGTTTATTTGTTTTTTTTTTATCACTTAAGCTGGTTACCTCAAGGTTCAGGGTACCAAAATGTCCCCGAGGCAAAAATGGTAAAATCCCCCAGTATTCCCGCCTAGACATCCTAACCTCAAATATATCTCCAATTATTTATTTTCATAACCCAATATCAAAATACTCCTTGACTTGCCCAAAGTCAATTATAATGCCCCGTTGTGACTTTCCCCGCTATCCAGCTCTAGGATCGCCTCGTGCCGAAAGTTACCAATCATGGATATACCCACATACCACTGTGGTCTCAACAATCATCACATATTAGTACAGTATGCCCAACATGGCCAAAATTACAATTATGCCCTTCTAACACAATCCGGGCCTACATGCATACTAATAAACACAGCCATGCATCTCAGTTTAAACAAATAGCCAAATAACATGCTTTAAATCATAACCATGCATTAACTCATAAAATCACACATAAATCCCAACACGCCATCCTGGCACACTAATCAAGGCCCTTAAGCCTTATTAGTGAATTTGGGTCGTTACAACTATCCCCTCCTCATAAAAATTTCGTCCTCGAAATTTATCCAAACACATCAGTCAGCAAACCCGCAACTCTGACCCTGAATCCCAAGGTACACCGCCTTTACTTTACTTTTCAACAACACCCTTTCAGGCGCAACAATCTTGCCCCACAAGATCTTGTCTAACGGCCATACACTCGATAGCCTCTCGTTTACACCGCAACCCTGCTGAAGCCTTAGGGTCCGCCTAGATTACAATGACCAATTCATTGTCTTATTCCTGATTCCAGAGATACTCAAAAGTCATCACCTCTACCAGGTGGGATCAACTTGTAGGCCCCACTGGCCTAACCCTTAGTACAACTTCAGAATTTTATGTTGAATCAAGAGTCAGAACTCTCCCTTCTTTCTCTGAACACCTTACAGATCCTCGTCTGCTATTACGCAGAGATGCAACTCTTTCCTTCCGGAGCTTTGTTTCCTCGTAATTTAACAATTTACCAGCTCTTATGCTTTCAAATAGGCAGACACTCCTGCCTTAAGAGTTCCAACAACCTTTTCGACGTTCTCTCTGAACCAATGCCAAATCCTAGCATTCACTATACTTCGCCTCTTACCATGTCCTATGTCGTGTTACTTTAACAAGACGCCAGCATTTGCCACTACGGCCAACTCAACAGGGAATACACTTCCCTTAATACCTCAAGTATTCGCCTACTCAGCGCTAAAATTCCTTAAGATATCAGATAGGCTTTCAGACTGCCACTACACTTGCAATCAACTGATAATCCCAGATTCCCACTCTGTTCTTTTCGTTCTCTAAATCCAATCCAAAATTTAAAATACTATAGGGTCTCAATTCGATATCATCGACGCTCCATCCTGAAACCAGTTCACTTGACCCAACCACATTAATTCCATCAACTGAGTTAAAACTTTTCATGTCCAAACACCTTACTCAAGGTCTAAAGTGGTCTATTCCCATCATACACTACCACATCACTTAACCCCTTAGGGTCCAAAGGAAAACACTAGATTCCGTCACCCGCTCGACCCTCCCGGTACAACGTACCCTAGGAGGTGGAATGATATCCATTCAGAATTCTCGTTCATAAACCAAATCTAATTGGATCTTTCATCCATTCCTGGTATCCCAACTTGTACTACCTTAGCAGGGTCCTTCCCTGCATCAACTCAAGCCAACACTTTGAATTCCATAGATCATTGACACTCACCAGCTAATCATACCTACTAGTGTTACGCCAAACTCAGTCGTCGCCTTGTCCACTCTATCACAGTCTATGGCGCTATCCCCTGACTGACACACGCCTCACAGCTAGGAGTTCCGTCTCCAATTATAACTCCCCTCGCTCAATCGAGGATTTCAAACACTGATCATCCGTCTGTTACTTTTCACCACATCTGTGTCTCAGCGTTAACCTTTCTCACTAATACCCAAGACTTAAGTACCTTACGCCATGTACAACAATCGACTTAACGTTCCAAGTATATCAACCATGATCCATTCAGCCACCTCCCGCAAGGTTCAACCCATCCTCGCGTCAATTATTCTTGGGCGTGCCCAATCGTGATGCACTCCCACATTTCCATACCCTCATCATAGATCACGTCCTTTATGCAATCACTCTTTACTTAACCTTAACATATACAACTTCCAGAATTACCAGATACTAAACAATCTTACCTTGTCTTTTGGATTTCTCGCTGATGTGACACCACCCAGTCCGTCTAACCTCGAGTTTTTTTTTTTTTTTTTTTACTGTTCTCCTCATCTCTGATGTAGTTGTCTCCGGAGGTGCTTGTGCAATAGATGACGCGCTTACCAGTCTTGTTATGCCTTCAATTCTTCAGATAATCTTCATTAGCTTCTTTGTGGCTTCAGATCAAATCTTCTCATACCTGTCTTTTCTTCTTGTAGCTCTACTTGAGTATTCCTAACGAAACCCAAACTGACATCCCGTAGAACCTTACCTGAGACTCCGCCTTTTGGGTACACACGTCTTCCGCATAGTCATTTGCTCACCATTTCCGTCTGGGAGTAATCCACACGCACTGCTCGTGAGCTTAAAGGGGACTTGCCTAAACCGTTCACGCATTCTCTGCCTAAAGAACTTACCTGAGCTGCTATAGCTTGAACCAATCTAGAATCTTTGTTACCAACTTCTCACACCCTACCCGGTGCAAACTAGACAATTTCCCGAATGTCTCTATCCTTGGTTTCCAGCTGATAATAACCAGGTCGTAGATCAGCTCTTGGGGACATCGTCCCATCTTGTATCCAACATTGCACTTCTCATTCTAACCCGACAATGCTAATAATCCTCGCAGTAAACCACACTGGCTACACCAGGCTCAGATTCCTTCGATTGCTTCAATAGACTTTTTTGTCAGCCAAAACCTCCTTTTACAACATTCCTTATACCAATCCTATCTGCAGTCTGACCTTAAAGTACTCCTTTACATACTCCAGTTAATATCCTCAACAATCCATCTACCAGAGTTTCTAATTCCTTCTCAAAAAGTATTACTGTCCTCAGCCTCTCAAATGGCACCATTGAGGCAACCTCTCTATGTCCATCTCCCTCTCGGAACATTCTCAACACCGAGCCCTTCCAGTTCGTTACATGCCCAACGCATAAGCTCGTCAGTTAAATACTCATCCTTGAGGACTCAGCCTCGAACCTCGAATGTATCGATGCATTCCAGTTCTCCGTTTCCCGCACCATGGGAAATCCATCCTAACATCTCGAGTCATTCTACGTAGAAGTCATGCCCTCACCTGACCTCCTCTCAGGTGGCATCCTCTTCCTCATGTGCATACCAATTAACCTCCTGGTTCCTGTCGCCATCTCGATAACTACCTTTTCGATCAGGCTTCTTTCCAATCTCAATCTAGGTGCCCAAGCACTGTCTGGAGTCCTTTTTCCTCAAAATTGAGAATCCGACCTCGCTGCGTTCTATCAACACAAGTACCATCTTATCAGTCAGACTTTTCCCCTATTTCTTGGCAATCCAAAAGCCACAACACTAACCGGGGTTCTTTCAACTTGATTATCACGAATCTATCTTTACTAATTCCATCAAAGGAAGCACCGCCCTTGCGGCTCTAGCACTCATGCTCTAATCATCAACCATCAGTTCCTCGAACAACATGGCCCTCTCCGCCATCCACATGCAGACGATAAACTCATACCTCAGAGCAGTCCAAATACCTTAGACTATTCCCGATCTCAAATCCTTAAATGGGTCGCCATCAATTCCGGATACGTCCATCAGTAGAACTTTCCGAAATGAATTACCCAAATCACCAAACCCATCGATCTACGCTGTTGTTACCCTCAACAGTCCAAACCAAGCTTATAAGTCCACCAGTCTCCACAGTTCAAATCATGTCTTTAAAATCTCTTCTAACCATTCGTCATCTAGGTTCTTTCCAACCCATTAAGCCAGTACCTCAGCCCGAGTACCAATTCCAGGCATCCCTCTGCCTCAACATTTAACATAACCCTCTAATCAGGATCGCTCATCCTCCTGACCATGGGTGGAATTAACTCTGCCCGTCTATTGATAAATCCCTTTTTAACACAATATCAGATCCCCAACCCTTCTAGGGACCAACAACTCGAGTTCATCTGCCAAAGCTGACCAAACTCCTGAACTCTGTGGTTCCTACTCTGAACCAAACCGCATCCAGATCCAAATATCCACAGATGTAATGCACACACAAGCATATACTAGGTCAAATCCACAATAATATACATTTAGCTACCAGATTCTATCATCACTAAGTATAACCATACTCATCATGCTTCATACAAGCCAATATACAGATATAACATATGAATTAAATCCAGAAAATTATCCACATACACTCAATATGCGAACCATTATGCCAATATTCATCCATATGCATAATAGTATTATTCAGCATGCATCAATCTCAACATGCAATAGTCAAGGGCCAGGCCCAACAACATCTCCTGCATATGTCAACTCATTTCTCATGCTCCATATAGATAAGCAGGCAAACAGGGCAATCAAACATATATTCAAGCATATTAATCATTCATACCAACCAACCCTGAGTCGAGCTTGTCACTGACAGCGAGCGTACATGTTCGGTCGATCTCCAGAACCAATAAACCTTGGCTCGCTCTGATACCAAGTTGTAACGCCCTACTTCCTTAGAGCCGTTACTAAGTGATTTTTAAGACAAAACAGTGTGCAAAGAACTCGCTAACCGAGGTTTTGAGACAAAAGTGTGACTAATTAAAATTTAAGGCTGTAATCTTAGAAAAATGCGTCGTTTCATTTAAAACTGCTAGTATTAAACCTTTGGGATCCCAAAATAAGGTTTGAAAACTATTTACATCTTGAAATAAGTTTACAGTTGATAAATCATAAAATCATAGATTATTACAGCCATTTTCAAATAAACCCCCAACCAAAGCAGTCGGGCAGGCCAAACATGTACGCGTCGCTTCACGCTCTCCGTACTCATGGTTGGTTGACTCAGTCATTTCCTTTACCTGCAACACAGAGCACCCGTGAGCCGAAGCCCAGCAAGAAAACTCATGCAGAACATAACATATGCAATGTATACAGTTTATCATAACAGATAATCCTCAAATAAACAAGTCAACCATTAGACTAAGCAAACACGGCCATGCCGCCCAGAGACCTTACCAAAGCCCTGGGGTATCGGTTCTCACCGCGAGGATAACTCATGTATCCCTTGGGTCCCACCCTGAATATAGCATAACACATGTATCCACCGGGCCCCGCCCTGACTATAGCATCCCATGTGCTAGGTGTTACTTTCGGCCCACGGCCGCCCCGGCCTACGCCGTACTCGGCCCTTGCCGTTCATTTCGTCATAATCACACATATAGTACATTCGAAATAATCATTCACACACATCATGATTCATTTAAGGTTAAACATTTGCACATAATACAATCTGGGGCCATGTCCTACAATCACACAGTGGGGCCATGCCCTATTCTCGGGTGTTACGGTTTTCTTACCTTAATTCCAAATACTTTAAATAGAAAAGAGACGGCCCCCGAGCACGATCCACTTCCCGAGCTTTAGCTTAACACCTAGTCACAACCAAGATAATGGATACCAATAAGATAAATCTCAAATGAGTTTCTAAACCAAGTTCTAGTCCCCGGAACATTGAACTTCACCAAAAATATAAAAAGATTCAATCCCGAGCACCCGCGGTTAAATTCTCAAGCCTTAATTCTCAAAATCCGAAAATTCCTAAAGTGCCGCGGCATGGCCCCCAAACAGGGCCACAAAAATGCCCAGAAACAGGTAAGGGCCGCGGCCCTACAAGGACCATCCCGCGGCCCGCCCTCCATCCTCAGCACATCTTAGCCTTCAAGGGCCGCGGCCCTCCAAGAACCATGCCGCGGCCCGACCCTTCGAACCCAGAAAAACCCACCATTTTCAAGCTTAAAACCTCACCTTAAGCCATCCCAAAGCTCCCAATTCAAAACCAATTAATAATCACAACATTAGGATGGTTTAAACAACACAATTCCACCAAAAATCCATCTTAACACTCACCAAATCCCAAATTCCAAATTTCTGAAATTTCAAACCTAAAACTCAAAACCAACCATGGAAATTCTCAATTTCAACCATCAAACTTTAATTTAAACCTTACCTCAGTTGTAGAATCATTTCCCAAAGGATCCCATGACCTATCTTCAAAGTTTCAAGCCTCAAACTCCACCTTGAATATCAGAAATCCATAAACATTCACAACCCAACAAAATCTCAGAAATTTAACTTGAGAAAAAGAATTACTTGCTTACCTTTACCCTGATTTGTTCTTGATTAACTCTTGAGCTAAACCTCCAAATCCCACCATCAATATTCAGAAATTCAAGCTTGATTTCTCCTAAGATTTCTATGGATTTCATGAAAGAAGGAGGAGAGAAAGAAGAAGAGGAGAGGGTGGAGGCTGGGTCGGTTTCTCTAAGTCTCCAAATGGTTTATTTGTTTTTTTTTTATCACTTAAGCTGGTTACCTCAAGGTTCAGGGTACCAAAATGTCCCCGAGGCAAAAATGGTAAAATCCCCCAGTATTCCCGCCTAGACATCCTAACCTCAAATATATCTCCAATTATTTATTTTCATAACCCAATATCAAAATACTCCTTGACTTGCCCAAAGTCAATTATAATGCCCCGTTGTGACTTTCCCCGCTATCCAGCTCTAGGATCGCCTCGTGCCGAAAGTTACCAATCATGGATATACCCACATACCACTGTGGTCTCAACAATCATCACATATTAGTACAGTATGCCCAACATGGCCAAAATTACAATTATGCCCTTCTAACACAATCCGGGCCTACATGCATACTAATAAACACAGCCATGCATCTCAGTTTAAACAAATAGCCAAATAACATGCTTTAAATCATAACCATGCATTAACTCATAAAATCACACATAAATCCCAACACGCCATCCTGGCACACTAATCAAGGCCCTTAAGCCTTATTAGTGAATTTGGGTCGTTACAACTATCCCCTCCTCATAAAAATTTCGTCCTCGAAATTTATCCAAACACATCAGTCAGCAAACCCGCAACTCTGACCCTGAATCCCAAGGTACACCGCCTTTACTTTACTTTTCAACAACACCCTTTCAGGCGCAACAATCTTGCCCCACAAGATCTTGTCTAACGGCCATACACTCGATAGCCTCTCGTTTACACCGCAACCCTGCTGAAGCCTTAGGGTCCGCCTAGATTACAATGACCAATTCATTGTCTTATTCCTGATTCCAGAGATACTCAAAAGTCATCACCTCTACCAGGTGGGATCAACTTGTAGGCCCCACTGGCCTAACCCTTAGTACAACTTCAGAATTTTATGTTGAATCAAGAGTCAGAACTCTCCCTTCTTTCTCTGAACACCTTACAGATCCTCGTCTGCTATTACGCAGAGATGCAACTCTTTCCTTCCGGAGCTTTGTTTCCTCGTAATTTAACAATTTACCAGCTCTTATGCTTTCAAATAGGCAGACACTCCTGCCTTAAGAGTTCCAACAACCTTTTCGACGTTCTCTCTGAACCAATGCCAAATCCTAGCATTCACTATACTTCGCCTCTTACCATGTCCTATGTCGTGTTACTTTAACAAGACGCCAGCATTTGCCACTACGGCCAACTCAACAGGGAATACACTTCCCTTAATACCTCAAGTATTCGCCTACTCAGCGCTAAAATTCCTTAAGATATCAGATAGGCTTTCAGACTGCCACTACACTTGCAATCAACTGATAATCCCAGATTCCCACTCTGTTCTTTTCGTTCTCTAAATCCAATCCAAAATTTAAAATACTATAGGGTCTCAATTCGATATCATCGACGCTCCATCCTGAAACCAGTTCACTTGACCCAACCACATTAATTCCATCAACTGAGTTAAAACTTTTCATGTCCAAACACCTTACTCAAGGTCTAAAGTGGTCTATTCCCATCATACACTACCACATCACTTAACCCCTTAGGGTCCAAAGGAAAACACTAGATTCCGTCACCCGCTCGACCCTCCCGGTACAACGTACCCTAGGAGGTGGAATGATATCCATTCAGAATTCTCGTTCATAAACCAAATCTAATTGGATCTTTCATCCATTCCTGGTATCCCAACTTGTACTACCTTAGCAGGGTCCTTCCCTGCATCAACTCAAGCCAACACTTTGAATTCCATAGATCATTGACACTCACCAGCTAATCATACCTACTAGTGTTACGCCAAACTCAGTCGTCGCCTTGTCCACTCTATCACAGTCTATGGCGCTATCCCCTGACTGACACACGCCTCACAGCTAGGAGTTCCGTCTCCAATTATAACTCCCCTCGCTCAATCGAGGATTTCAAACACTGATCATCCGTCTGTTACTTTTCACCACATCTGTGTCTCAGCGTTAACCTTTCTCACTAATACCCAAGACTTAAGTACCTTACGCCATGTACAACAATCGACTTAACGTTCCAAGTATATCAACCATGATCCATTCAGCCACCTCCCGCAAGGTTCAACCCATCCTCGCGTCAATTATTCTTGGGCGTGCCCAATCGTGATGCACTCCCACATTTCCATACCCTCATCATAGATCACGTCCTTTATGCAATCACTCTTTACTTAACCTTAACATATACAACTTCCAGAATTACCAGATACTAAACAATCTTACCTTGTCTTTTGGATTTCTCGCTGATGTGACACCACCCAGTCCGTCTAACCTCGAGTTTTTTTTTTTTTTTTTTTACTGTTCTCCTCATCTCTGATGTAGTTGTCTCCGGAGGTGCTTGTGCAATAGATGACGCGCTTACCAGTCTTGTTATGCCTTCAATTCTTCAGATAATCTTCATTAGCTTCTTTGTGGCTTCAGATCAAATCTTCTCATACCTGTCTTTTCTTCTTGTAGCTCTACTTGAGTATTCCTAACGAAACCCAAACTGACATCCCGTAGAACCTTACCTGAGACTCCGCCTTTTGGGTACACACGTCTTCCGCATAGTCATTTGCTCACCATTTCCGTCTGGGAGTAATCCACACGCACTGCTCGTGAGCTTAAAGGGGACTTGCCTAAACCGTTCACGCATTCTCTGCCTAAAGAACTTACCTGAGCTGCTATAGCTTGAACCAATCTAGAATCTTTGTTACCAACTTCTCACACCCTACCCGGTGCAAACTAGACAATTTCCCGAATGTCTCTATCCTTGGTTTCCAGCTGATAATAACCAGGTCGTAGATCAGCTCTTGGGGACATCGTCCCATCTTGTATCCAACATTGCACTTCTCATTCTAACCCGACAATGCTAATAATCCTCGCAGTAAACCACACTGGCTACACCAGGCTCAGATTCCTTCGATTGCTTCAATAGACTTTTTTGTCAGCCAAAACCTCCTTTTACAACATTCCTTATACCAATCCTATCTGCAGTCTGACCTTAAAGTACTCCTTTACATACTCCAGTTAATATCCTCAACAATCCATCTACCAGAGTTTCTAATTCCTTCTCAAAAAGTATTACTGTCCTCAGCCTCTCAAATGGCACCATTGAGGCAACCTCTCTATGTCCATCTCCCTCTCGGAACATTCTCAACACCGAGCCCTTCCAGTTCGTTACATGCCCAACGCATAAGCTCGTCAGTTAAATACTCATCCTTGAGGACTCAGCCTCGAACCTCGAATGTATCGATGCATTCCAGTTCTCCGTTTCCCGCACCATGGGAAATCCATCCTAACATCTCGAGTCATTCTACGTAGAAGTCATGCCCTCACCTGACCTCCTCTCAGGTGGCATCCTCTTCCTCATGTGCATACCAATTAACCTCCTGGTTCCTGTCGCCATCTCGATAACTACCTTTTCGATCAGGCTTCTTTCCAATCTCAATCTAGGTGCCCAAGCACTGTCTGGAGTCCTTTTTCCTCAAAATTGAGAATCCGACCTCGCTGCGTTCTATCAACACAAGTACCATCTTATCAGTCAGACTTTTCCCCTATTTCTTGGCAATCCAAAAGCCACAACACTAACCGGGGTTCTTTCAACTTGATTATCACGAATCTATCTTTACTAATTCCATCAAAGGAAGCACCGCCCTTGCGGCTCTAGCACTCATGCTCTAATCATCAACCATCAGTTCCTCGAACAACATGGCCCTCTCCGCCATCCACATGCAGACGATAAACTCATACCTCAGAGCAGTCCAAATACCTTAGACTATTCCCGATCTCAAATCCTTAAATGGGTCGCCATCAATTCCGGATACGTCCATCAGTAGAACTTTCCGAAATGAATTACCCAAATCACCAAACCCATCGATCTACGCTGTTGTTACCCTCAACAGTCCAAACCAAGCTTATAAGTCCACCAGTCTCCACAGTTCAAATCATGTCTTTAAAATCTCTTCTAACCATTCGTCATCTAGGTTCTTTCCAACCCATTAAGCCAGTACCTCAGCCCGAGTACCAATTCCAGGCATCCCTCTGCCTCAACATTTAACATAACCCTCTAATCAGGATCGCTCATCCTCCTGACCATGGGTGGAATTAACTCTGCCCGTCTATTGATAAATCCCTTTTTAACACAATATCAGATCCCCAACCCTTCTAGGGACCAACAACTCGAGTTCATCTGCCAAAGCTGACCAAACTCCTGAACTCTGTGGTTCCTACTCTGAACCAAACCGCATCCAGATCCAAATATCCACAGATGTAATGCACACACAAGCATATACTAGGTCAAATCCACAATAATATACATTTAGCTACCAGATTCTATCATCACTAAGTATAACCATACTCATCATGCTTCATACAAGCCAATATACAGATATAACATATGAATTAAATCCAGAAAATTATCCACATACACTCAATATGCGAACCATTATGCCAATATTCATCCATATGCATAATAGTATTATTCAGCATGCATCAATCTCAACATGCAATAGTCAAGGGCCAGGCCCAACAACATCTCCTGCATATGTCAACTCATTTCTCATGCTCCATATAGATAAGCAGGCAAACAGGGCAATCAAACATATATTCAAGCATATTAATCATTCATACCAACCAACCCTGAGTCGAGCTTGTCACTGACAGCGAGCGTACATGTTCGGTCGATCTCCAGAACCAATAAACCTTGGCTCGCTCTGATACCAAGTTGTAACGCCCTACTTCCTTAGAGCCGTTACTAAGTGATTTTTAAGACAAAACAGTGTGCAAAGAACTCGCTAACCGAGGTTTTGAGACAAAAGTGTGACTAATTAAAATTTAAGGCTGTAATCTTAGAAAAATGCGTCGTTTCATTTAAAACTGCTAGTATTAAACCTTTGGGATCCCAAAATAAGGTTTGAAAACTATTTACATCTTGAAATAAGTTTACAGTTGATAAATCATAAAATCATAGATTATTACAGCCATTTTCAAATAAACCCCCAACCAAAGTAGTCGGGCAGGCCAAACATGTACGCGTCGCTTCACGCTCTCCGTACTCATGGTTGGTTGACTCAGTCATTTCCTTTACCTACAACACAGAGCACCCGTGAGCCGAAGCCCAGCAAGAAAGCTCATGCAGAACATAACATATGCAATGTATACAGTTTATCATAACAGATAATCCTCAAATAAACAAGTCAACCATTAGACTAAGCAAACACGGCCATGCCGCCCCAGAGACCTTACCAAAGCCCTGGGGTATCGGTTCTCACCGCGAGGATAACTCATGTATCCCTTGGGTCCCACCCTGAAGATAGCATAACACATGTATCCACCGGGCCCCGCCCTGACTATAGCATCCCATGTGCTAGGTGTTACTTTCGGCCCACGGCCGCCCCGGCCTACGCCGTACTCGGCCCTTGCCGTTCATTTCATCATAATCACACATATAGTACATTCGAAATAATCATTCACACACATCATGATTCATTTAAGGTTAAACATTTGCACATAATACAATCTGGGGCCATGTCCTACAATCACACAGTGGGGCCATGCCCTATTCTCGGGTGTTACGGTTTTCTTACCTTAATTCCAAATACTTTAAATAGAAAAGAGACGGCCCACGAGCATGATCCACTTCCCGAGCTTTAGCTTAACACCTAGTCACAACCAAGATAATGGATACCAATAAGATAAATCTCAAATGAGTTTCTAAACCAAGTTCTAGTCCCCGGAACATTGAACTTCACCAAAAATATAAAAAAGATTCAATCCTGAGCACCCGCGGTTAAATTCTCAAGCCTTAATTCTCAAAATCCCAAAATTCCTAAAGCGCCGCGGCATGGCCCAACCATGTCGCGGCATGGCCCCCAAACAGGGCCACAAAAATGCCCAGAAACAGGTAAGGGTCGCGGCCCTACAAGGACCATGCCGTGGCCCGCCCTCCATCCTCAGCACATCTTAGCCTTCAAGGGCCGCGACCCTCCAAGAACCATGCCGCGGCCCGACCCTTCGAACCCAGAAAAACCCACCATTTTCAAGCTTAAAACCTCACCTTAAGCCATCCCAAATCTCCAAATTCAAAACCAATTAATAATCACAACATTAGGATGGTTTAAACAACACAATTCCACCAAAAATCCATCTTAACACTCACCAAATCCCAAATTCCAAATTTCTGAAATTTCAAACCTAAAACTCAAAACCAACCATGGAAATTCTCAATTTCAACCATCCAACTTTAATTTAAACCTTACCTCAGTTGTAGAATCATTTCCCAAAGGATCCCATGACCTATCTTCAAAGTTTCAAGCCTCAAACTCCACCTTGAATATCAGAAATCCATAAACATTCACAACCCAACAAAATCTCAGAAATTTAACTTGAGAAAAAGAATTACTTGCTTACCTTTACCCTGATTTGTTCTTGATTAACTCTTGAGCTAAACCTCCAAATCCCACCATCAATATTCAGAAATTCAAGCTTGATTTCTCCTAAGATTTCTATGGATTTCATGAAAGAAGGAGGAGAGAAAGAAGAAGAGGAGAGGGTGGAGGCTGGGTCGGTTTCTCTAAGTCTCCAAATGGTTTATTTGTTTTTTTTTTATCACTTAAGCTGGTTACCTCAAGGTTCAGGGTACCAAAATGTCCCCGAGGCAAAAATGGTAAAATCCCCCAGTATTCCCGCCTAGACATCCTAACCTCAAATATATCTCCAATTATTTATTTTCATAACCCAATATCAAAATACTCCTTGACTTGCCCAAAGTCAATTATAATGCCCCGTTGTGACTTTCCCCGCTATCCAGCTCTAGGATCGCCTCGTGCCGAAAGTTACCAATCACGGATATACCCACATACCACTGTGGTCTCAACAATCATCACATATTAGTATAGTTATGCCCAACACGGCCAAAATTACTATTATGCCCTTCTAACACAATCCGAGCCTACATGCATACTAATAAACATAGCCATGCATCTCAGTTTAAACAAATAGCCAAATAACATGCTTTAAATCATAACCATGCATTAACTCATAAAATCACACATAAATCCCAACACACCATCCTGGCACACTAATCAAGGCCCTTAAGCCTTATTAGTGAATTCGGGTCGTTACAGTCACCGTACCCATCAAAGTTGAGAAGCGTAGGCATTTTAAACGTGCTAGGAGTCTCCGCCATAGCTATCCTTTGGACGAAAGGAGTGCCTTTCCTCATGTCGTGGTCGATATGAGATGTTCTTCCCCCAACCAGTTGTTGCACCGCCTGGTTGAGGGCATCTATCTGGGCCTGCACAGCGACAGGAATCGCTGTTGCCTCTGTTGCTGGGGGGATGTTCTCGCCATGCCGCTCATGGTGATCGTTGAGTACATCTCTCAAGTCCTCGTCTCTTCTCTGCTGCTTGCTAGCTCCGAGCCAGTTGAAGACATTATTTTGCCTGGGTTGCCCCCCAGCGTCCCGTCTGCCGGGTTGGTCATCTTGAGGTGGCTGACTCCTGTTTCCACCTCTTTCGTCATTCCTTCGACCGACATTTCCTCTGCCGGAATCGGCTTCATCATAACCATTGCCATCTCTGAACCGTGATTGGCTGTGATGGGATCGACTGTTCCCTCGATTTCCTTCCCGGGATGAAACGTCCCGAGCGTTAGAGGGTGGCCCGCGTTGTCGTTGGGTCCCCGTGCATTATCATGCCATGGGGGACCTCGGACCACAGAGCCTAACTCTGAGTTCCTCCTGTTACCAGGAGGATGTTGTCCTTTATTCGGAAGGTTCGGCTCGTCGCCCCTATGGCGTCTAGGACTACGAGGCTGCTGCCCGGTCCTATTCTGCCACTGCTGCGGGGGATTGCCACGACCAGCTTGGGAAGGAGGCTGTGCCTCAGGGTCTCCTACTGGGACATCGTCCTGAGGCGTTGGTGGCTGCTCGGGCCTTTGTGTGCTCGAGGGTTGGATAGGCGGACTAGGATTGGGACCCCTGCGGGGTGGCCCATTCGTAGGTTGATCAGGCTGCGAGGCAGGTGCAGCCTGATTCCTAGCCAATTGTAGGGATGCCTCGAGGGCTGCCATGGCTTCACTCTGGCGACGGTCCATCTCCGCCTGCCTCTCACTTAACTCTGCGTGCTGCTGTTCAATCTCTTGCTGCTACCGCGCCATGATTTCGGCAGCACTTTCCTGACTGGCCCTCAGATTGGCCAGCTCTTCATGCAACGCCCCCAGAGTACTCTTCAGCATCGCGTCGTCCATTTCTTCCTCCTCAAAGTCCAAATGTGGCTCATCCTCAGCCACGCTTGCAGGAGGAGGAGGAGGCGGGTTTGATGGTGCAGCGGCGGCGGCCTGTCCAATTTTCCTTGCAGTTTTCGCCATTGGTTTTCTGAACGGTGATATACCAAGCTCTCAATGAAAGCACCAGAATGTTGACCCTGATTTTGGTAAACTGACACGGAGTCAAAATACGCTTGACGTGGATGAATGCGTTGAAAAGAACATGATGACGAAAATAATAAGAACATGATATTTTATGGTGGTTCGGCCCCAGGATCTGGTAATAACCTATGTCCACTTAGATTGTTATTGATGTGAGAAACAAAGGAGTGATCAAAGAACTAGGGTTCAATGAGTTTCACTAACCTCTGAAGAACAATACAATGTCTCAAATAGAATTACTCTGGTCTCAAATAATTCGAAAAGCCAAAAAAAGTCCCTTCCTTGAGCTATCTTTCTCTATTTATAGGCTCAAGGGGGATTACATGAATCTGTTACAGATATTCTCTCCTAAATAATCGGATACTTAGGAGATTGTGGGAGTCAATTTCAGGATTTACCAAGATCTTTATAGAAACATCATGAAGCATGCGGAACCTGCGACCAAGCTGGTCACAGGTAAACTTCGGCTGCTTATTGCTTATAATTTGTCTTCTGGTCGATATCCTAGAAGAGTTCCTCCAAGTTTCAGCCATGTGTCCGGGAATCACTCGCCACGTCATCTACGCCAATTTTTTGGATAACAGGTGAGAATGACTCGATAACCTTTATCGAAGAAGATGCGCGGGGTGTGCATTTCCCTTATAATGACCCCTTGGTGTTGATTTTCCAGCTTGTAAACATGAGGATGCATCGGGTCTTGATGGATAATGGAAGCTCTGTGGACATCCTATATCGCCCAGCTTTGGAGAAGATGGGACTAAACATCTGGCACCTAAAGCCCTGCAATACCTCCCTATATGGATTTACATGAGATTCAATACTGCCCCTAGGGGCAATTAAGTTAGCCCTCACCATGGGAGAAGAACCCAGACAAACCACCATAATGGCAAAATTTGTTGTGGTAGATTGCGCCTCAGCCTTCAATGCGGTATTAGGGAGACCCTCCCTAAGAGAATTGAAGGCGATAACTTCTGTGTACCACTTAGCTATGAAATTCCCAACTCCTGGGAGAATAGAAAGCATGAAAGGAGAGTAGAAGGAAGCGAGGGAATGTTATAACACATCCCTCCGCACGACCGTAAAGCCATTAGTGCCTATGGCAATGGTTGTGCATGAAGGCACAAACCCACACGAGCTAGACCCGCGAGTTGTGGAAGAACCCAGAGCTGATCCAGTAGAGGAGTTGGAGGAAGTCGCGGTCATGAATGAGCCATTGAGGAAGTTGAAGGTAGGAGGAAACCTTCCGGGTGTCATGAAGGAGAAGCTGGTAGAATTTCTGAAAGCCAACCTCAACGTATTCGCCTGGAATCATGAGTACATGGTAGGAATAGACCCATCAACCATGTGTCATCACTTAAACATCGACCCAAAGGCAAGGCCTGTGAGGCAGAAAAGGATAGCACTAAACCCAGAAAGATACGCGACCTTAAAAGAAGAGGTTGACAAGTTGAAGGCAAATGGGTTTATCCGATAAGCATTCTACCTAATATGGGTTTCAAACCCAGTTTTAGTCCCAAAGCCCAAATGAAAGTGGAGGACTTGTGTGGACTTTACTAACCTCAATAAAGCCTGCCCTAAGGAAAGCTTCCCGCTTCCTAGGATAGACTAGTTAGTAGATGCCACGGCGGGGCACGAGCTACTTAGCTTCATGGATGCATATTCCGGGTACAACCAAATACCTATGAACCCGGACGATGAAGAGCACACTTCGTTTATAACAGACAAGGGGCTTTATTGCTACAAAGTGATGCATTTTGGTTTAAAGAACGCGGGTGCTACTTATCAAAGGCTGGTGAACAGAATGTTCGCCAATCAAATAGGGAGGAATATGGAAGTATACATGGATGATATGCTGGAAAAGACAAAGAAGGCAGAAGAGCTCACAAACGACCTCAGTGAGATGTTCGGCACCCTCCAAAAATTCAGAATGAAGCTAAACCCACTCAAGTGCACCTTCGGAGTTTCGTCAGGGAAGTTCCTTATAATGACCGAAAATCACTAATATGGCTTAAGGGCCTAGATTAGTGTGCCGGGAGGGCATAATTAGTTTATGTGTAAAATTATTAAATTAATGCATGATTATATGATAAGCATGCTTGTACGATTATATGAATGTAAATGTGATTATATGTTATATTTGCGAGAACCACGTTATTACGTGGGTAAATCTGCAGCATACGACTTGAGGCGATCTTAGGGAGCTAGTTAGCGTGAAAGTCACACCGGGGTTTAATACTTGACTTGGGGAAAGTCAAGGGATTTTTCAGGTATTGGATGGTCATTTAGGTTATCAGGTTATGGAATAAATAATTGGAGATATATTTGAGGTTAGGAAGCTTAGGTGGGAATACTGGGGAATTTTACCATTTTTCCCTCAGGGACGTTTCCGACACCCCGAGCCTTGGGATAAAGTTAATTGCTTAAGGATAGACTAAAGAAACTTTAGAAAATAGTAGAACACAAGTTAAACCGACCCTTCCCTCCTTCTCCCTTTCTCTCTCAAGGAAAATTACTGAAAACTAAGGAGACTTGGCTGGGAATCTAGTGATTAGAGCTGAGGATTTGGAGGATTAACATAGTGGAAGATAGGGAATCTAACTAGAAACTAAGGTAAGCACTGAATTACAATTTTTGATGAGTTGATTGTGAAGTTTTGGGGCTAAATTCTAAGAGTTCTTAGGTTCTTAACTTCAAGGTTAAATTGAGGCAGCAAGCTTGGGAATTAGCTCAGAATTTGCTTAGAGGAGTAGTTCTGCAGTGAAGGTAAGCTCGAATTTATGATTTAATGTTTGAATTATAGTGTTTTCTTGACTGATTTTAGAGTTCTTGAGTGTGTGGGTTTCAGAAATCAAAGTGGTGTTTTGATGAGTTTTTAGATTAGGTGTCTGTTGGCTTAAGCTTCTGAAATCATGCATGAAGGTTTGTGATAGTTGTGGTATATAATTGGGATGGTTTTGGATGGTTTTGAGTGAGGTTTGAGATTTAAAAATGGAGGCTTTTCTGGGTTCAATGGGGGTGGTTCTGCAGTGAAGGTAAGCTCGAGATTGAATCTACTACCGTGTTTGGTGGAATTCGATGTTCCGGAGACTAGAACCCTATTTAGAAGCCCTTTTACAATTATTAATGGTATCCCTTATCTTGCTTGTGACTAGGTATAAGCTAGGGGCTCGGGAAGCGGATTGTGCTCAAGAGGCATCTCACATAACCAGTACACTTGGAAACTAAAGGTAAGAAAACTGCACCCGGTTATGGATTTATAATGGGACTAAGGGTTCCCTATTTTGTATGCTTTATAGAGGACAGTATTATGCCATGTAAATAGTAGATAAACAACCTAAGAGTGCCGGAGTTTACATTAGCGCACAGGGCGCGGCTCGGCCACTGGTAGCTGAGGACAGCTTATTATGCACTGAGCTAGGTTTAAGCAGGCTGGAGTCAGTGGGGTAAACAGAGGGTGCGACCTAAGGTGTCGACCCTGGTGTGACCTAAGGTGTCGACCCTGATTATCATGTGATCTGATTGTTATTATTGATTGGTGGATTTGTCATGCTGAATAGCTGAGTGTTGATTGGTTGGATCTTTGGTTATATCTACATGCTATGTGATTAGTGTGGTGTGTTAAGTGTATGATCATTCTTAAAGGGTTATTCAATTGTTATCATCATTTGTTATATAATGTTGTGTTTTCTTGCTAGGCCTTGGCTCATGGGTGCTTCATGGTGCAGGTAAAGGCAAGGGCAAGCTTGATCAGCCCTGAATCGGAGAGCTCTGAAGGCAGAATGTACATGAACAGCTGCTCGATCGCCACGGTTGAGGGGAGATAGGAACAAGAGAACCACAAATGTCTATTTTGCCTTAGAGTGGCTAGTGGTTGTTTGAACTCTAGAAATTGTGTAAACTAACTTTTTAAAAGTTGTTTCTCTTGTGATCCCTTGTGTAAAATGTTTAGTTATATGAAAAGTATGTTTTGAGACCAAAACCTTTTAACCCTAGCTCATAAATGGTTTAGCAACATGTTTTTAACTAAATAATTTGATTAGCAAGTCCTGCACCTTTATAAATACACAGTATAGCGGTCTTGGCTATCCAGGGCATTACATTCCTAGATTTTATGGTGAACTCCCAAGGTATCGAGGCCAATCTTGACAAAATCAAGGAATTGTTAGAAATGAGCCCACCACGAAGCAAGAAGGAGGTGCAGTGCTTAACCGGGAGAGTAGCAGCCCTCAATAGGATCATCTCTAGATCCACAGACATATGCCTTCCTTTCTTCAACGTCCTAAGAGGGAGCAAAAGTTCACTTGGGATGAAAAGTGTGAAGAAGCTTTCGCTAAGCTAAAGGAACACATTGGAAAACCACCCCTGTTGGCTAAACCAGAAAAAGGGGAAAAGTTGTACTTGTATCTGGCCGTATCAGAGCATGCTATAAGTGCTGCCCTGTTCAAAGGAGAAAAGAAGCACCAACAACCTGTGTACTATGTCAGTAAGTGGTTGGTGGACCCAGAATATAACGCCCTGGATAGCCAAGACCGCTACACTGTGTATTTATAAAGGTGCAGGACTTGCTAATCAAGCCAATCAATTGAAAACGTGGTAGCTAAAGTCATTAATGTGCTAGGGTCAAAAGGTTTTGGTCTCAAAAGATACTTTCCATATAATTAAACATTTTACACATGGGATCCCAAAAGAAATAGTGTTTTAAAGTCTGTTTACAAAATTTCCAGTGTACAGACAACCACCAGCCTTTCTAAAGGCAAAACAAATGTTTATGGTTTTCCTGTCCCTGTCTCCCCTCAACCATGGTGGCTGAGCACCTGGTCGTGTACATTCTCCTATTAGAGCTCTCCAAATCAGGGACGATCAAGCTTGCCCTTGCCTTTACCTGACCACGAAGCACCCGTGAGCCAAGGCCCAGCAAGAAAACATATCATGTTATATAACAAGCATTATTAACATTTGGATAACCCTTTAAGCATGTTCATACACTAACATACCACAATAATCACAAAGCATAAAGATTCAACCCAAGGGATCAGCTAATCATCACCCAGCTATACAGCATAAAAATCCACCAATTAATAATAACAAACAAATCACATAATAATCAGGGTCGACACCTTAGGTCGCACCCTCTATTTACCCCACTGACTCCGGCCTGCTTAAACCGTGCTCACTGCATAATAAGCTATCCTCAGCTACAAGTGGCCGAGTTGCGCCCTATGCGCTAGTGTAAACTTCGGCACTCTGAGGCCGTTAGTTTACTGTTTACATAACATAATACCATCCTTTACAAGCATACAACATAGGGAACCCTTAGTCCCCTTATAAATCCACAACCAGGTACAATTTTCTTACCTTTAATTCCCAAGTTCACTGATTACAAGTGATGCCTGCCAAGCATGATCCGCTTCCCGAGCCCTAGCTTAACACCTAGTCACATCTAAGATAAGGAGTACCATTAATAATCGCGTTAATATTTCCGGGTGGAGTTCTAGCTTCTGGTACATCGAATTCCACCAATCACTGTGGTGGAATTGATCCCGAGCACCCTAGGTTAGGTTCTCGCTCTTAAAACCCCCAAAAGATAAAAAAAAATGCCCTTAAGGGCTGCGGCCCTTGAAACCTAGCCGCGACCCGCCCTTGAAACAGAGGCTAAGCCTCTCAGAAGGCAGACACACGTGGCGGCCCTGCCTTGAGGTGCCGCGGTGCTTCCCCACTGCAAAGCCTTCTTGGCTCTTCCTTGCTTCGCACGGCCACAACAGAGCTGCGACCCAACCCTTCGTGACCAGAAAAACCACCATTCCTAACATCCTAACCTTATTCAAAACCACCCTAATTCCAAAACCCTTTAATCACAAGACTTTTAACATGATCCTAGGAACATAATCCAACAGAAACCCAACTTAAAACTCATTAGAAATCCCATTTTGATTTCTGAAACCCAGCAACTTAAGAACTCAAAAACCAGTCATGCAAACTTAGAATTTAAGCTCTAAACTACGAATTGAAGCTTACCTCCTTTGATGAACCACTTCCTTAACACATTCATGAGCTAAAATCCAAGCTTCTCAGCTTTAATTCAATCCTTAACATCAAAACCATAAACATTTTTAATACCCCGCCAAAACTCAGAATTCTAGTGTTCAAGAATGAGATTCAATCCCTACCTTGATCCTGGTTGAGTGTTCCTTGGTTAGAACTAAGCTAATCCCTCACAAATCCAGCATAAAACACATAATTTCCAGCTAAATTCCCTTAGGTTTCAATAGTTTCTTGAGAGAGGAAAGAGAAGGAAGAGAGAAGTAAAAATGGGTCGGTTTCCTTCTTTTGTTCTACTATTTTCTGATAACTTAGTCTAATCTTAGCTAATTAAATCAATCCCGAGGCTCGGGGTACAAAAAACGTCCCCGAGAGAACAATGGTAAAATTCCCCAATATTCCTGCCTAGGCTTCCTAACCTCAAATATATCTCCATATATTTATTTCCATAACCCGATAACCCAAATAATCATCTAATTTCCGAATTACCCCTTGACTTTCCCCAAGTCAAACATTAAGCCCCGTTGTGACTTCCCGCTAACTTGCTCCCTAGGATCGCCACAAGTCGCGCGCTACAAACTTACCCATATAATAATGTGGTTCTCACAAATATAGCACATAATCACATTTACATTCATATAATCATACATTAACTTAATAAACACACACACATAAGCCAATTATGCCCTCCTGGCACACTAATCAAGGCCCTTAGGCCATATTAGTGATTTTGGGTCGTTACAACTATCCCCTCCTACTGAGAATTTCGTCCTCAAAATTTACCTGAACAGCTCAGGATACTGATCCCGCACCATCGTCTCGAACTCCTAGGTCGCTTCCTCAACCTTGCTATTTCTCCACAACAATTTAACTAACAGAATTGTCTTGTTCCGTAGAACTTTATCCTTTCGGTCCAAAATCTGAACCGATCGCTCCTCATAGGAAAAATCTGTCTGCAACTCTAAATCCTCATACTTCAATACATGCGTCGGATCCGAGACATACTTCCGCAACATAGAGACATGGAAAACATCATGAACTCCCGACAACGACGGTGGCAAGGCCAACCTGTAAGCCACCTGTCCAATCCTTTCTAAAATCTCGAAAGGTCGAACAAACCAAGGGCTTAGCTTGCCCTTTACTCTGAATCTCCTCACCCCTCACAGTGGTGAAACTTGCAGAAACATGTGGTCCCCAATCTGGAACTCCACGTCTCTACGCTTAAGATTAGCGTAGTTTTTCTGTCTACTCTGCGAAATGAGCATTCTGGCTCGAATCTTCTCAATAGCCTCATTTGTCTTCTGAACCATATCTGGCCCCAAATATTTTCTCTCACCCATTTCGTCCCAATGAATGGGCGACCTACACTTCCTTCCATATAGAAATTTATAAGGAGCCATACCAATAGTGGACTGATAACTGTTGTTATACGAGAACTCGATCAACGGGAGATACCTACTCCAAGACCCCTCGAAATCAATCACACACGCCCTAAGCATGTCCTCCAATACTTGAATTGTCCTCTCAGACTGTCCATCAGTCTGAGGATGAAAAGTTGTGCTAAATTTCAGCTGAGTCCTCATGGCTCTCTGCAGAGCTCCCCAGAACTTAGAGGAAAAGATAGGGTCTCGATCAGATACAATACACTTGGGTACCCCATGGAGACGAACTATCTCCCTCACATACAACTCAGCATACTGCTCCACTATGAAAGTTGACTTCACTAGTAGAAAATGATCTGACTTGGTGTATCTATCAACTATTACCCACACAGAGTCACAAAGTCCCACTGTCCTAGGTAGACCTCCCACAAAATCCATTGTAATATCTTCCCACTTCCACTCAGGAATACCCAAAGGCTAAAGTAACCTTGCTGGCCGCTGATGCTCAGCCTTCACCTACTAGCATGTCAAACATCTAGCCACATACTCTACCACATCTTTCGTCATCCCAGGCAACCAATATAATGTCCGTAGATCCTGATACATCTTCGTGGTACCTGGATGGAGTGAGTATGGCGTAGTGTGAGACTCATCTAGTATCTCTTGACTGATCCCCTCATTTGCTGAACACAAATCCACCCCTGATATCGAAGCAAACCAGCCTTAGAAATGGAATAATCCTTAGCTATCCCTGCTAAGATGTTCTACCTAACTTCCTAAAGCTGTGCATCTACCAACTACCCCTCCTTGACCCGCTCTAGCAGGGTCGACTGCAAGGTAATATTGGCCAACCAGCCCACCACTAGCTCTATCTCTGCCCTGGCCATCTCATCAGCTAATTCTCTGGAGATTTGAATAGAGCTAAATAAATGCCCCGAGCCCCTCCGGCTCAATGCATCTGCAACAACATTGGCTTTCCTTGGGTGATACAGAATATCATAATCATAGTCGTTAACTAACTCCAACCAACGCCTTTGCCTCATATTCAGATCCTTCTGGGTGAAGAATTACTTCAAACTCTTATGGTCAGTGTATATCTCGCACTTCTCCCCATACAGACAATGCCGCCAAACCTTCAGTGCGAATACCAATGCCGCCAGTGCCAAGTCATTGGTAGGATACCGCTGCTCGTATTCCTTCTGCTGCGCGATGCATAGGCTATAAATTTCTCATTCTGCATCAGCACACAACCTAAACCCATCCTCGATGCATCACAATATACTATGAACTTTCCTTCATCCGAAGGAATACTCAGTACAGGTGTAGTAATAAGTCGTCGCTTCAATTCATGGAAACTGTCCTCACACTTCTCTGACCAAACAAACTTATGGTTCTTCCTTGTCAACTCTGTCATTGGTGAAGAAATCCTTGAAAATCCCTCTACAAACCACCTGTAATAGCCTACCAATCCAAGAAAACTCTGAACCTCTGAGGTGTTCCTTGGCCTCGGCCAATCTCTCACTGCTTCCACCTTGGACGGATCCACCTTAATCCCTTCTGCACCAACTATATGCCCAAGGAAAGTTACCTCTGGCAACCAAAACTCACACTTTTTAAACTTAGCATATAACTGATGCTCCTTTAACCTCTATTAGACCTGTCGAAGGTCTCGCTCGTGCTTTGCCTCTGAACTGGAGTACACCAAGATGCCATCGATGAAGACAATGATGAACTGATCCAAGAAATCCTTGAACACCCTATTCATTAGATCCATGAAAGCTGCTAGGGCGTTGGTGAAACCAAAAGACATGACCAAGAACTCGTAATGCCCATACCGTGTTCGAAAGGCCGTCTTTGGTATGTCCTTATCCTTGATCCTCAGCTGGTGATAACCAGATCAAAGTTCAATCTTTGAGAACACAGTCTTTCCCTGCAGCTGATTGAACAAGTCATCAATCCTTGGTAGAGGGTACTTATTCTTGATAGTCAACTTGTTCAGTTCCCTGTAGTCTATACACATTCTCAGAGTCCCATCTTTCTTCTTAACAAACAACACTGGAGTACCCCATGGAGAGTAGCTAGGCCTAATGAACCCCAAATCCAGAAGCTTCTGCAACTGTATCTTCAATTCCTTCAACTCTGCTGGTGCCATTCTATATGGTTCTCTTGATACTGGCTCTGTCCCCAGTGCTAACTCAATAACAAACTGAATCTCCCTGCATGGCAGAAACCCCGGTAGCTCCTCAGGAAATACATCTAGAAACTCACAAACCACCAAGGTCTCACTCGGCCCCGCTGGTAGCAACCTAGTAGTGTCCACTACACTAGCCAGATTGCCTATACATCCACCCTGTAGCAAGTCTCTGGTTCTCAATGTAGAAATCATGGGTACACGGGGTCCACACACCGTACCCACAAAGACAAAAGGATCCTCGCCCTCAGGCTCAAAAGTCACCATCTTCTTCCTGCAGTCAATGGTAGCCGCATATTTGACCAATTAGTCCATCCCTAAGATCATATCAAAATCCTCCATATCCAGCTCAATCAAGTCAACTGAAAGCTCCCTACTATCAACCATCACTGGCAGTGCTCTAATCCATCTCCAAGAAACTACCAGTTCCCCAGTAGGCAATAAAGTCCCAAACCCCACAGTTCGATACTCACTAGAAACAAAGGAATGTGTAGCACCGGAATCAATCAATACAGAAAAAGGAGAGACGGATATAGAAAGTTGACCTGTCACTACCAAGGGACTAGCCTCGGCCTCTGCCTGCGTGAAGGTAAACACTCGAGCTGGAGTTAAGCTGTCCACCTTTCCTGCTTCCCCTTTCTTCAGTTTTGGGCAATCCTTCTTGAGGTGCCCCACTGTGCCACATACATAGCAAGCCTTGGCTCGACATTCGCCCTGATGGCGCCTTTTACACCTTGGGCACTCTGGATAACTCCTCCATGGTTCACCGCTGCCCTAACGGCCGCCCTGACCACCCCGACCCCTCCTATCAGGACCAGCGGCAGTCGAAGTGTCAGGGGTCTTTCTCTTGAAATCATTGGGGCCTCCGCTCCTACCTGGTCCAGTATAAGGAGGCACCACCCTGCGATCTTCGCGCGTCACTGCACTTTCCTTCCAAATTTTGTTTTCTGCTTCCTCAGCGGTAAGAGCCTTCTCAACGGCCTGGGCATAAGTTGTTCCGCTAGGTACCGTTGTAATCCTAACATCCCAGGCTATCATAGCATTAAGCCCCTGAATAAATCTGTCCTGCCTGGCTGCATCAGTAGGCACAAGGTCTGGTGCAAACTTCGCAAGTCTGTCAAACTTCAAGGCATGTTCTGTAACTGTCACGCTGCCCTGAACCAATCCTACAAACTAATTAACCTTTGCTGCCCTGATGGCAACATTATAATACTTCTGACTGAACAAATCTTTAAATCCTTCCCAACTCAATGCAGTGACATCCTTGGTCTATGAGGCCACTTCCCACCAGATGCGGGCATCCTCTCTCAACATATACGTGTCACAGACCACTCTGTCATGTCCCTCTATCCTCATGAAATCCAGGATAGTAGTAATCATAGTCAGCCATTGCTCGACCTTCAATTGATCAGGTCCTCCCTCAAAGATTGGGGGCTGCTTCTTCTTGAACCGCTCATATAACGGCACCCACTTGTTCCCAACCTCCCCTGACTGTACAACTGTTACCACTGCAGATGGTACAATAGGGGCAGTACTCCCTGATGGAGCCTGCTGTCGCAAGAAGCGAATCTGTTCATCTTGACTCTGTAATCGTGCCTACATATCTCCCATAAGTTGCTACCAGTTCTTAGGGACTGGCGGAGGAATATGGCCCTGGTCATCACCCCTGGTCCCTGACCTAGTGCTGGCTAGTCACGTAGATTTCCTTGGACGCATAGCTATCCAAGGCAATCTACAATCAACGACTCGACAATCAGACCATGTTGACAGGGTAAAAGCTTCTCCAAAATCCACCAAATGAATATAACCAATAAAACAATCAGATTATAGGCAATTATCCACATGCATCGGCTGCTGATAAGCATGCCTCAACATTACCACACAACAACTAAGGTAAAAGCGTTCACCCATACACAATATGCAGTTAACCATCCGAATATTCATTTACATGCACAACGATGATAATAAGCATGCCTTAATATTTTCATACAGCAGTCAAGGGCCAGGCACTATCAATATCTCAAGCTTCCTATTAATCCAATAAATAACAACATTCATAATTCATTCCATGCATATAAGCATATAAGCATACATACACATTACCGAACCCTGAATCGAGCTTGTCTCTAGTACCGAATGTACATGTCCAGCCGGTCTTCAAGAACCCTTAAACCGAGGACGCTCTGATACCAAGTTATAACGCCCTGGATAGCCAAGACCGCTACACTGTGTATTTATAAAGGTGTAGGACTTGCTAATCAAGCCAATGAGTTGAAAACGTGGTTGCTAAAGTCATTAATGTGCTAGGGTTAAAAATTTTTGTTCTCAAAAGATACTTTCTATATAATTAAACATTTTACACATGGGATCCCAAAAGAAATAGTGTTTTAAAGTCTGTTTACGAAATTTCCAATGTATAGACAACCACCAGCCTTTCTAAAGGCAAAACAGATGTTTATGGTTTCCCTGTCCTTGTCTCCCCTCAACCATGGCGGCTGAGTAGCTGGTCATGTACATTCTGCTCTCAGAGCTCTCCAAATCAAGGACGATCAAGCTTGCCCTTGCCTTTACCTACACCATGAAGCACCCGTGAGCCAAGGCCCAACAAGAAAACATATCATGTTATATAACAAGCATTATTAACTTTTCGATAACCCTTTAAGCATGTTCATACATTAACATACCACAATAATCACAAAGCATAAAGATTCAACCCAAGGAATCAGCTAATCATCACCCAGCTATACAACATAACAATCCACCAATTAATAATAACAAACAAATCACATAATAATCAGGGTCGACACCTTAGGTCACACCCTCTGTTTACCCCACTGACTCTGGCCCGCTTAAACCGAGCTCAGTGCATAATAAGTTGTCCTCAGCTACTAGTGGCCGAGCTGCTCCCTATGCGCTAGTATAAACTTCGACACTCTTAGGCTGTTAGTTTATTGTTTACATGGCATAATACCATCCTTTACAAGCATACAACATAGGGAACCCTTAGTCCCATTATAAATCCACAACCGGGTACAATTTTCTTACCTTTAATTCCCAAGTTCACTGATTGCAAGCGACGCCTCTCGAGCACGATCCTCTTCCCGAGCCCTAGCTTAACACCTAGTCACAACCAAGAAAGGGAGTACCATAAATAATCACGTTAATATTTCCGAGTGGAGTTCTAGCTTCTGGGACATCGAATTCCACCAATCACGGTGGTGGAATTGATCCCGAGCAACCTAGGTTAGGTTCCCGCTCTTAAAACCCCCAAAAGATCAAAATGTCCTTAAGGGCTACGGCCCCTAAAACCTAGCCTCGGCCTGCCCCTGAAACAGAGGCTAAGCCTCTCTGAAGGCAAACACGCGCTGCGGCCCTGCCCTGAGGCGTTGCAGCGCTTCCCCACTGTAGAGACTTCTTGGCTCTTCCTTGCTTCGCAGGGCCGCAGTGCTCTAGAACAGAGTCACGGTCCGACTGCAATTCCAAGTCTTCATACCTTAACACATGAGTCGCATCTGAGACGTACTTCTGGAGCATAGAAACATGGAGTATGTCACGGACTCCTGAAAATGATGGCGGCAAGGCTAACCTGTAAGCCACCTGTCCTATCCTTTCCACGATCTCAAAAGGTCCGATGAACCTAGGGCTTAGCTTGTCCTTCTTACCAAACCTCCTCACCCCTCACAATGGTGAAACTCGAAGAAACACATGGTCCCCAACCTGGAACTCCACGTCCCTACGCTTGGGATCAGCGTAGCTTTTCTGTCTGCTCTGTGAGGCGAGCATCCTAGCTCGAATCTTCTCTATAGCTTCACTTGTCCTCTGAACCATATCTAGCCCCAAATACTTCCTTTCACCCATTTCATCCCAATGAATGGGTGATCTGCACTTCCACCCATATAACATCTCGTAGGGAGCCACTCCAATCGTTTCTTGATAACTATTGTTGTACGAAAATTCAATCAACGGGAGATACTTACTCCATGACCCTTCAAAGTCGATCACGCACGCTCTGAGCATATCTTTCAACACCTGAATCGTCCTCTCAGACTGTCCATCAGTTTGAGGATGAAAGGCTGTACTGAACTTCAACTGAGTTCCCATAGCCTTCTACAAACCACTCCAAAACTTGGAAGTAAAGACGGGATCCCGATCTGACACTATGGACTAAGGAACCCCATGGACACGTACGATCTCCCTCACATACAACTCAGCATACTGATCCACAGTATATGTTGACTTCACTGGAACAAAATGGGCTGACTTGGTGTACTTATCTACAATCACCCACACCAAGTCATGAAGCCCTACCGTCCTGTGTAAACCTCCCACAAAATCCATCGTAATATCCTCCCATTTCCACTCGGGAATACCCAAAGGCTGAAGCAACCCTGCTGGTCGCTGATGCTTAGCTTTCACCTGCTGACAGGTTAAGCATCTGGCTATGTACTCCACCACATCCTTCTTCATCCCGGGCCACCAATATAACATCCGTACATCTTCGTGGTACCCAGATGAAGTGAGCACGACGTCGTATGAGACTCATCTAATATCTCCTGTCTGATCCCCTCATCAGCTGGAACACAAATCCGTCTCTAATACCGAAGCAAACCAGCCTTGGAAATAGAATAGTCCTTAGCTGTTCCCGCTAAGACATTCTCTCTAACCTCCCGTAACTAAGCATCTACCAACTGTCCCTCTTTAATCCGCTCTAGCAAGGTCGACTGTAGAGTAACATTGGCCAACCGGCCTACCACTAATTCTATCCCGGCTCTGACCACCTCATCGGCTAACTCTCTCGAGATCTAGGTGGAACTGAACAACTGACCTGGGCCTCTCTAGCTCAATGCATCTGCCACTACGTTGGCTTTCCCCGGATGGTAAAGAATATCACAATCATAATCTTTCACCAACTCTAGCCAACGTCTTTGTCTCATGTTCATGTCCTTCTGTGTAAAGAAATATTTGCAACTCTTATGGTCAGTGTATACCTCTCACTTCTCCTCATACAGATAATGTCGCCAAATCTTTAGTGCGAACACCACCGCTGCTAACTCCAAATCATGAGTAGGATACCGCTGCTCATACTCCTTCAGCTGTCGTGATGCATAAGCTATGACCTTCTCATCCTGCATCAACACATAGCCTAAACCCAACCTCGATGCATCGCAATAGACCACAAACTTCCCTTCTCTCGAAGGAAGACTCAACACAGGCGCATAAATAAGTTGTCGCTTCAGCTCTTTAAAACTGTCTACACATTTGTCCGACCAGATAAACTTCAAATTCTTTCGTGCCAATTCTGTCACCGGTGCCTCCATCTTCGAGAAACCATCCACTAACCTTCTATAATAACCTGCTAGACCAAGAAAACTCCGCACCTCCGAGGTGTTCCTTGGCCTCGGCCAATCCCTAACTACCTCCACCTTAGATGGATCCACCTTAATCCCATCTGTACCCACGATATGTCCAAGGAATGTCACTTCTGGTTTCCAAAATTCACATTTCTTGAACTTGGCGTACAACTGATGCTCCCTCAAACTTTGAAGAACATGTCGGAGACGAATCTCGTGCTCTGCCTCTGAACTGGAGTACACTAAGATGTCATCGATGAAGACAATAACGAACTGATCCAAAAAATCCTTGAACACCCTGTTCATTAAGTCCATGAAGGCTGCTGAGACATTGGTCAAACCAAATGACATGACCAGAAACTCATAGTGCCCATACCTGGTTCGGAAAGTCATCTTCGGAATGTCCTCGTCCTTGATCCTCAGCTGGTGATAACAAGATCGAAGATCAATCTTTGAGAACACCGTCTTACCCTGCAACTGATCTAACAAGTCATCAATCCTTGGTAGGGGATACTTATTCTTGATAGTCAACTTGTTCAATTCCCTATAGTCTATACACATTCTCAAAGTCCCGTCCTTCTTCTTCACAAACAAACTGGAGCACCCCACAGTGAGTAACTAGGCTTGATGAACCCCAAATCCAGAAGCTAATGCAACTGTATCTTCAATTCTTTCAGTTCTGTCGGTGCCATCCTATATGGTTCCCCCGACACTGTCTCTATCCCCGGCGCTAATTCAATGACAAACTGAATCTCTCTACGCGGTGGCAACCCCAGCAAGTCCTCAGGGAACACATCAAAGAACTCGCAAACCAATCTGGTCTATTCTGGTCCTGCTGGTGAAACCCTAGTGGTATCCACCACACTAGCCAGAAAACCTATACACCCTCCTTGTAGCAGATCTCTGGCTCTCAGTGCTGATATCCTTGGTACGCGGGGTCCATGCACCGCTCCCACAAAAACAAAGGGATCCTCGCCCTCTGGCTCAAAAGTCACCACCTTCTTTCTGCAATCAATGGTAGCTCCATATCTAACCAACCAATCCATACCCAAAATCATATCAAAGTCCTCCATACTCAGCTCAATCAAAACTACTGACAACTATCTACCATCAACTATCACTGGTAGTGCTCTAATCCATCTCCTAGATATTACCAGTTCCCTTGTAGACAAAATAGTCCCAAACCCTGAAGTACAATACTCACTAGGTCTACACAGTCTATCAATCACCCTACTAGAAACAAATGAATGTGTAGCACCAGAGTCAATCAATACAGTAAAAGGAGAGCCAGCGCTAGAAAGCTGACTTGTCACTACGGAGGGGCTAGCCTTGGCCTCTACCTGTGTCAGGGCGAACACTCAAGCTGGAGTCAAGTTGTCCACCTTCCCTGCATCTCCCTTCTTCACTGTCAAGTAATCTTTCTTGAGGTGTCCTACCACCCCGTACACATAACAGGCCTTAGCCCGACATTCGCCCGGATGGCGTCTTCTGCACCTCGTGCACTCAGGATAAGTCCTCTAAGTATCACCGCCTCCCTGACGGCCTCCTTGAGTACCCCGACCTCTCCTATTAGGACCAAGAGCGGTCGAAGCATCGGGGTCTTCCTCTTCAAATCACTGGGGCCTCCACCCCTGTGGCCCTCCCGCCTTGATGCACTCTCCCTCCAATTCTTATTTTCTGCTTCCTCAGCGGTAAGAGCCTTCTCCACAGCCTGGGCATAAGTTGTCCCTCCAGGTACTGTTGTAATTCTCACATCTCAGGCAATCATAGCATTTAGCCCTCTGATAAATCTGTCCTGCCTAGCTGCATCAGTAGGCACAAGGTCTAGTGCGGACTTCGCAAGTCTATCAAACTTTAGGGCATATTCTGTAACTGTCATGCTGCCTTGAATTAGCCCCATGAACTAATTTATCTTCGCTGCCCTGATGGCAACATTATAATACTTCTGACTAAATAAGTCTTGGAATCATTCCCAAGTCAAGACAGTAACATCCCTGGTTTGTGACGCCACCTCCCACCAGATTCGGGCATCCTCTCTCAGCATAGATGTGGCACAGGCCACTCTGTCATAACCCTCTACCCTCATAAAGTCCAGAATGGTAGTAATCATAGTCATCCACTGTTCAGCTTTCAGTGGATCAGGTCCTCCTTCGAAGATCGGGGGCTGTTGTTTTCTGAACTGCTCATACTACGACTCCCATTTATTCCCAACCTCAATTGGCTATGCAACAGGTACCATAGCAGGTGGCACAATAGGGGCAACGCTCCCTGATGGAGCCTGCTGCCGCAAAATTCAGATCTATTCGTCTTAGCTCTGTAACTGAGCCTGCATGTCTGCCATAAGTTGCTACCAGTTCTCAGGGACAACCGATGGGGTCTGGCCCTCATCATCATCTTTAGTCCCAGACCTGCCGGCAAGTCGTGTAGATTTTCTTGGACGCATAATTATCCAAGTCAATCTGCAATCAATGACTCGACAATCAGACTATGATGACAGGGTAATAATCCTTTCATGATCCACCACTGGAACTCCAATCATTCACAAACAATCAAGATATAGCAATTTATCCAAATATTTACCCATATATTCATTCACATGCATAGCAATGCTGATAAGCATGCCACAATATCATCATGCAATAGTCAAGGGCAAGGCCCTATCAGTATCTCATGCTCCCTATTAATCAAGTAGATATCAACAATCATATCTAATTCAAATCATTTAAGCACATGGTTATGTATACACAAATTACCAAACCCTGAGTCGAGCTTGGCGTTCGCGGCGAATGTACATGTCCAGCGAGTCTTCAGGAACCCTTAAAACTAGGACGCTCTGATACCAAGTTGTAACGCCCTGGATAGCCAAGACTGTTACACTGTGTGATTATAAAGGTGCAAGACTTGCTAATCAAGTCATTTAATCAAAACGTGTTACCAAAACTATAGTTGAACTAGGGTTGAAAGATTTTGGTCTCAAAAGCTGCATTTCTTAAAAATAAACATTTTCTACTGACATGGGATCCCAAAAGTAATGAGTTAAATATTTTCTACAAAAGATTCAAAATCCAGATACAACAATAATTAGCCACTCTAAGGCAAAACAGACAGGTAGGCAATACTCGTCATGATCCACTCCTCGGCCATGGCGGCTGAACAGCTGACTATGTACATTCAGCCCCGCAGCTCTCCATCTCAGGATTGGTCCAACTTGCCTTTGCCTTTACCTGCACCACGTAGCACCCGTGAGCCGAGGCCCAGCAAGAAAACACAATAACAAAGCATACTCAATCAACAGACAGTCAAATATCCCATATCGCATAAGCATGTACTCAAGATTTTAGGCATTCATAATAATCATCATACCAATTATATCACTTCATATCCACAATCAATCCACATATGATAACTAGGGTTAATGCCCTTAGGCCGCACCCTCTATTTATCCCACTTACTCCGGCCTGCTTAAACGTAGCTCAGTGAATGTTAAGCTATCCTTGGCTACCAGTGGACGAGTCGCGTCCTGTGCGCAAGTATAATTTACGGCACCCTTAGACCGATTATCACATGTCCCATGGCGTAATATTATCTATGACATTATAATGTTATTGGGAACACTTAGTCCCATCATAAACACATAACTGGGTGAAGTTTTCTTACCTTTACCATTGCAGGCTTTGATCGATTGATCCTCAACCACGATCCCTCTCGAGCCCTAGCGCACACCTAGTCACAACCATAAATCAAAATCATCACCAAACCTCAAGTCCAAACCCTAGCCTCGGGAAGCTCTAGTTCCACCAAACGGGGTGGAGGAATCGAACCCCGAACCCTCGGGCAAAAAACCTTGAAAATAACCCAAAAATCCTTTTCTGGGAAAAGGGTAGCGCTACAGCGCTACAAGAAGAACCTAAAAATTCCCCAGAATACTTGGCCTAGCCCTACAACACCCAAAGGCTAGCGCTGTAGGGCTAGTCACAGAACAACAACTCCTGCATTTTTCCTCATTCGATTTTCCCCGAACCAAACCTTACCAAAACTCTTCCAAACTTCAACCAAACACAAAAACAAGCCTACCAACATCCTCCACTCATCCCAAGCATCCCAAATACACATAACCCAATCACATGCATCCCTAAACATAGAATTCACCATGGCTGGACCCAAAACTCATAAACTCAATAAAACCACAGAAATCACAAAGCTTAAGCTTGAGTTCCTTACCTCTGATGAGCTTAGCCTAGGTTGTGTCCCACTCTTGCTTAGCCTTCTCCTCCTCAAATCTTCAGCCTCAACTCCCTAGAATTCCCACAGAATTTTGCTTAGGAAAACCAGCTCAACATCAATACTAGGAACTGAATACTACCCTGAACCTTACCTCAAATGAAAGGATTGCCCTTGCTAAATCCTTCCTAATTCTTCAGGCCAGACCAAGGACCTTAACCTCAAGCTTCTACTCTGACTCTCCCTGAGTTTCTGTCCCAAAAGACCTCAAGAACTGTTGGAGAAAATCCTAAACCGAGAGAGAGAAAGATAGACTTCTAATTCCCTTTCTTTCCTTCCTTTCCTTTCTTTTCCTTCCTTCAGAATTCCAGCCCCTTCTACATATTCCACTAAGTATAAAACCTTAATAATACCTATCCTTTATAAGCCAAATGACCACAATACCCTCCCATAATTTCCTAAGCCTTTTAATCCACCTAGGGGCATTTTGCTCATTTCACCCAATTCCCGCTAATTCCTCGAGTGTCTCTAATATTTATCGCTTACTTCCCGACACCTAACTAATCACCAATTACATTCCTCAATATCAAAACTGACCCCAATATACTCTCCAAATTCCCAGAAATACTCCCAGGCTCACCCCGAGCCGGGTATAAATCCCCGCCGTGACTTTTTCTGTAAACCGCTCACTGGGATCGCCTCGAATCACAGATTACAAATATATCCACATAATAATGTGGTCTCGATAATTTATCACATATATATATACAGTTATGCCCTCAGTGGGCCAAAATTACGATTATGCCCTTCTAACCTAATCAGGGCCTACATGCATACTAATACACATAGTCATGCATCACAGATATCAAGGTAGTCATATAACATGCGTTTAATTGTTAAATAAAAAATAATCCAATTATGCCCTCCCGTCACACTAATCAAGGCCCTTAAGCCTTATTAGTAAATTTGGGTCATTACATTTTGGGTCGTCACAGCTGGTAGTGTTTCAGGTGAATAGTGAATATCGAGCTAGAGGCCCAAAAATGGCTTCATATCTCGCCAAAGTGAAGGGGTATTTGGATCAGTTCAAAAAATACACCATAAAACAAATCCCAAGGGAGCAAAACACAACGCTGATGCTCTCGCGAAACTCGCCTCTACCCGAGACGAAGACACGCTTGAGTCCATCCATGTCGAATACCTCTCCAAGCTGAGCATAGCAGAAGAAAAGGTCCACATGGTCAATAACCCTGAGGAGTCATGGTTTGCACCCATCTTGAGGTACTTAAGCGACGGGACCTTGCCTTTGGACAAAAAAGATGCCTATAAGTTGACTTACAAAGCCACCGAATACACCCTAGTAGATGGAGTTTTATATAAGACAGGCTTCTCTACCCCGCTCCTATGGTGCATACATAAGGGGGAGGCTTTAAAACTTCTACAATAGATACACAAAGGGGAGTGTGGAAATCATGCTGGGGGGTAGTCCACGGCAAAAAAGGCCATACGCCAGGGGTATTATTGGCCTACTGTAGCGTCCCAAATTTGCTAATAATGCTTAGGGCCTTGATTATCGTGCCTGGAGGGAAATAAGTGGTTTATTATGTTAATGTGTGAATTGGATGAGTATGTGATTAGAAATGCATGCGTTAGGTGAATTAAATATGCATGTGGGCTCCGTTTGGTTATGAGGGGCATTTTTGTAACTTTAGCCCGTTGGGGGCCTAAATGTAATAATTGTGAATATTTTGATATATTTGTGATATATCTGTGTTGCACGATTCGAGACAGTCCTAAGGGGCGGATCAGCTAGAAAGTCACAACGGGGTTAAATAACTGACTCGGGGTGAGTCAAGGGGTATTTCGGGTATTATATATTTTATTGGGGTTATTGGGTTATGAAAATAAATATTTGGAGATATATTTGAAGTTAGAGTGTTTAGGAGGGAACATCAGGGAAATTTACCATTTTGCCCTCGGGGACATTTTTGGCACCTCGAGCATTTGAGGTAACCTTAGAGACTAAGTTAAGTAAAACAAAACCAAGGGAAGCATTCAGAAACTAAGGGAAACTACCCAAACCTCTTCTCTCTCTCTTTTCCTCTAAGCCATACCAAGGAGAAGTGTTGAAGATTAAGCAAGGGTTTTGACTCTAGACTTGTAATGCCCCAGAATCCCTAATGCAGTTTAATGGCTGGATTAGTAGGTTGGGAGGGCCATAACTGTTTAATTATTCCATTGAATGATTAAATGCATGTTTATGTGAATTATATTATAATATGATGTTAAATGCATGCATGTGGGTCCACATTTCATTACAGGGGTGTTTCCGTAATTTGGCCCGTTGAGGGCGTAATTGTATATTAGTATGTATGTCGGTGTCATATTGTTGAGACCACATTATAATGTGGGTTTGTTCGAGCTATTTGGTATGAGACGATCTTTGAATATTAATTAGCAGTCTAGTCATAACAAGTTTATGTTCGGGTCTCGGGGTGATTTTAATGATTAGAGCGTTGCCGGGAAGTAAAGGGTAACGGGATATGAATTTTTGGTATTTGAGAATATCAAGAATAGCGGGAATTGGAGAGCATTAATTATGATTAACGAGATAAGTGGGAAATACCAATTTTGCCCTTGGGAGCCTTTAGAAATCCTTAATTTACCTAGGGATATTTTGGTCTTTTCACCCCTAAGATAGATATAAGCCATTGAAGGCTGTAGAAAGAAGAGAAAACAGAGCATCATTTTAAGCTTCTCCCGTACCTTTTCTTCTTCTGTTTTCTTTGTGATTTTTGAGCCATTCTTGAGGATTCAAGCTCTTGAGAGTTTGGGAGTGTGTTCCACCATTGAAGAGCATCATAATCTGAGCTTGAGGTAAGTTTCTAGCCATTAAATTCCCTGGTTTTGCTCTGTTTTAATTCTGGTTTTCAGTTGGGATTCCTAGGTTGGATGATTGGTTTTGTTGGGAGTTTCAACTAGGGTTCTTGTGATTGTGATCCTTGGGGAATGTGAGGATGATTTTTGGGTTCATTTGACACCAAAAATGAGCTTTGGAAGCATTAGAATCGAGTTGGAATTGAAGGAGTCGAAGAAGGAGGTTTCAGGGGATATTTGTTCTGGGGGTAGCACTACAGCGCCCATCAGAGGGCGCTATAGCGCTACACATGTTTGCTGATGGGCGGTTTGGGTTCTGAGTATAGTGCTGGGGCGCTATTTAGCAGTGTTGTAGCGCTACTCTGTTCCTTCAGAATCCCATTTTGAGTATTTTTAAGGGTTTTTGGCTCGGGGTTTCAATCCTTAAGGCCCGGGATCAAATCTACTCACCATGTGGGCATGTTTCGAGGTCCCGGGAGTGAGGTTTAGGTTAAGACCCTTTCATTATTGGTTTTCATTAATGGAGGTTATAATTGGTTGTGATTAGGCAACCGCTTAGGAAGCAATGGAGGACGCTAGTAAAGGACCAGAATCTTGAGCCTCGGAAGCCACCTGTCGTTGTACTCTCTCTGCCATATCTGCAAAGCCAAAAGAATAAGGTGAGGTAGAAACAGGGCACTTTACTCTCCATTTTTTCTTCCTAGCGAGGGTCTTCCACCGAGGTGCTGAGTATGAGAGTGCTAAGCAAGGGTGGATCAAAAACAAGGGTTGAGGGGAACCCATGATGACCCCATGACAATCATAAGGAGAAAACGGGGCAGGAGGTTCAGGCGGGAGATTCCCTCCACGAATTCCAACTCCATCTGTAGATCTAAAAGGGTCACCCTAAGGTTCACTAAATGATCGCTAAGGTCAAAGGGGACAGAAACTCTGTCGCCCCTTATAACTGAGTCTATTTCGCTCTCCACCACCCAGATTTTACGCCTAAGTTCAGCCATATGCTTAAGGTGATGTATAAGGGCCTGCCTCAAAGTGTCATATTCTTGGTAAGGGTTGTTTTTGGGGGACTCCAAGTCTGAAGATAAGTCTACAAACTCGACCCCTGGAGGAGCACCAGATGATCCCTCAGATGCCATGGGACCTCGTCTCGTAGGTAATTAGGGTGCACGCATAAATGAGAGGATTGCTACAAAACACAAAGGAATGGGCTCAAAACATCTAGGCACAAGCGCTATAAATGACCAACTACGGGGTAAAATGAGGGCATGTAAGTGGATTGACTCACAATGAGCTCCAACCAAGGCAACCCATCCCGAGTGGTGCTAATTTAGACCCAGTGAACATAAGAGAGAAAGAAAATATACCTCAAGTAAGTAAAATTGAGCGATGTTGTGGTCGAAAGGAGGTCGAGGGTCAAAAGCACCATCGCGGTCGAAGAGAAGCAAAGGGTCGAAAGTACGCTTCTGCAAAAATGAAAGAAAAGGGTGTTTTATTCCACAAGTACCTGCATGGATATTGGCATAAAAGAAATGAACTCAAATAATAAAAGAAAAAGATAGCAAAAGTGAGGTTGTGGGGGATTGAACCCCTTACCTCTTGAAAGGAGTAAGGATTCCAAAACCACTAAGCTAAAGAGATCAAGTGTAAATAATAGGCTAGATATGAAGGCCTATTTGTAGGAACCATAGGCTCATCTTAGCCATCGAACCCAAGGACTGATCAATGGTCAAGAAGGGAGCATGACACTTGCCTTGGGACTCGTGGAGCACAATGATGGGCTTACATTCACCCTCAAAATCTCCCAGACATCCTGAATGCATCGCACCATGAAGTCTATAAGAGAGCCTGAAGACTCTCTCATAGACTGGGGGGCAAGTGTGAACACCACAAATTGGACATGATCCTGAAAGGCCCAAGCCTCACGCAAGACCTTCATGAGATGGACTTGCCACACCCCACGCGAGGCCTCATCTTACCTGGCTGAAGGTCCTATGGACCCGTACCTAAGTGTCGCGCACTGATCTCGCGAGGGCCTCTCATAGGGCACACCTCGGCCGCACCCACGCACCCATCTTTGCGAGGCCCCTCTCGCGAGGCCCTCTCGCGAGGCCCTCTCGCAGGGCATGCCTTAGTCGCGCCCATGCACCCGTCTCCGCGAGGCCCTCTCATAGGGCACGCCTCACCCGCACCCACGCACCCATCTCCGCAAGGCCCCTCTCACAAGGCCCTCTCGTAGGGCACGCCTCGGCCACGCCCACACACCCGTCTCCATGAGGCCTTTCTCGCGAGGCCCTCTTGTAGGGCACGCCTCGGCTGCACCCATGTATCCATCTCCGCGAGGCCTATCTTGCGAGGCCATCTCTCAGGGCAAGCCTCAGCCGCGCCGATGCACCCATCTCTGCGAGGCCCCTCTCGCGAGTCCCTCTTGCAGGGCACGCCTCGGCCACGCCCACGCACCCGTCTCCGCAAGACCCCTCCCGCGAGGCCCTCTCGCAAGGCACGCCTTGGTCGCGCCCACGCACCCGTCTCTATGAGGCTCCTCTCACGAGGCCATCTCATAGGTCACACCTCTATCGTATAAGTATATGCCGCGCTGATGAGGCCCTTCTCTATTTTCTAAGGGATGTGTCACCAATGGGGTGCGATGCCCACATGCTTAGCATACTCAAGGCTACAGGTCCTCTTATACTTACAAAATAAAAGGGGTTTGGAGCAAGGGTGTATCTTGGATATATGAGAGCAGCCTTTAGATACAAGGCACGCGTACAGAAACGGGTTGTACAACCATGAGGAGCACAGAGGCGTAACTCTGATGTCCGTACTAGATAGGTAGTCATGGTACAAGTTAGTACCAATGGTAAAGGCACTACCTGCACATCTCTGACCGTGTGTCAGGGTCGACCCACAACCACCTGTGCCACTACAGTGACAACGTACTTATGAGTAGTCTGGTCCCGTGGGACCACAATGTATTAGGGGCCATTAGAGCCCACTATAAAGGGAACCACACTTCATCATTGAGAGGGGTTGGGAAATTCTTGAAAAACTACATTGATCTAAGGGTAATATACGAGTTTTCTTTTTATCTTCTATTTCCTGCTTGCAATTTTCCTTCAAGTTTCTATATGTTCATTTGTATTCATTAGATATTGATTTAAGTTTTTGAGTTTTCCATCCATATTTTGTTGATGAGTTCTTACCATCAACAAGTTTCATAGGTCATCGAGGCAGTTGATCAAGATAAAAGTGTAAAAGTAAAATTTTTGAGGGGCATATTTATAAAAGAAATTAGTTTATGGTCAAATATGTAATTATGGGATAGTTAATTGTTACATTAAAATATATATTTATATATATTTTTTAATTTATATATAATTAATTCTTGTAGTTAATGTTGTCCATGCTTTCACTTAGTTACACGTGACATACTTTAAGTGGAATTAAGAGTCCATGTAGGTTGATTAAGTCTCCGAGAAGCTATTCTGATCTCCACGGGAGGTAAGCCCATCCTTCACCATATTCCACCACCACTGGAGGTGTGCATTCCCATAGAAGCATCAATTCTCGAGAATAACATCCCAAGATGATGCTCCAAGTCTCAATACAAGACTGTCTCCTCCCTTCACTTCCTCCACGTCTGCGAGGACCTTCATCCGGATATGGGGAAGAGTAGCCAAGTGTCAAGCACCGTGACCCTAGACCACAAACAAACTTCTAACATCCACTGGCACATGGATTGTGGTGTCGGCTTAGTACAATCGACAAAATGGCTATCCCACAATGCCACCTGACATGGGAAAATGTGATGCTACCACTTTGATGGTGTCTTGGAGCTGACATCCTGAAACTTTGTTGTAGCATCATTTCAACATTGCTCTAGCAAAGTGCGAATAGTCGGCAGCTTAAGCCATGCACACTTGGAAACTCATTAAATGAGTTGGAATGATATGCTGAATGGGAGATAAGCTTATTTTTTAGGGGAAAACTGGTGGTCCCCACGTGGAGAGAGAAAGGAGGTTTCTACCCATTTTAGGAACCTAAATAATCATTACTATCATCTTCAACCTTCAGCAGCTGTCCACACCATAGCAGTAACCACTTTCAACAACTTTTGAGTTGCAAACACCAAGGAGAAGAAGGAAAAACATGGGGGAAGAGAAGAACAAAGAGAAGAGGAAGAATAGAGGAACTTTCAACCATTGGGGCTAGAATCTCTTTGCACTTATTTTTTTCTATTTAATTTTTGAATTCCTTCTCTTAAATTGAACTCATAGTACAACGATGTTGTTATTTTATGGCTATTTTACTATTTTATAATGATCTAATTTCTTGAAAGCTAGGGGTATTGATGAACCATAATTTGTAGTTAACCTTAACTTGTTGATTCTAATTTATGCAAAGTATTTTTTATTCAATTAAGCAATGTTTATTGCTAATTCTTGATTGAGATGATCAACTTTAGTAAGATACAAGCTAATTTTAAATTTCGGAAGGGTTGAGATTAGTGGATAGGCTTAGTTGATGTATGTTTAATAATCTTGTTGTTAATTAGTGAATATTGTAGGAATATTGTATTCACCATGAAAACTTGAAGGATTAATGCGAAAATTTATGTTCTTGAAATTGAATTTAGCATAGGAATATGTGAATTTAATTGCTAGAACTTTAACATGAGCATTTGGGAAAATAGCATGTACATTGATTAGGGAATTGTAGTTACAAGATTACTTTGTTGGAACTTTGCTACAACAAAAATAAGGTTGAATTGTAAATTAGGGGCAACTGATATTCCTAGCTATTTCCATCATTCATTTTACAAAGTGACTAGTTCTTGCTTTAGTTTTAATTGCTCGTTTTATTTTTCCAAAGTAGTTTTTTAATTTTAATTAATTACATCAATTAAAAATTGTTTACAATCCATATTGTTTAGAGTTTGTTCTTACAATATTTAGCTTGAAGCAATCATTGTGGAGATGATCTAAATACTTATGAATGTATTACTTGCTTGACAATTATGTACACTTCCATATCATAAAAGAAAAAAAATTGCAACAAGTTTTTGGCGCCATTGTCGGGGATTGTTTAAAGTCATTTATTGTGAAATTAATTATCTTGCAATTTGGTTTAATTTTCTTTTGTTCTAACTTGGATGATTCTTATGAAAATTTAGGTTCACACAGTGTCTAAACGAGAATCCAGACCCTAAACTACTTCCACTTGATCTAGAAATTAAACGTATATTCAGACAAAAAATCCCAAAGGCAAGTAGTAGTGATGGATGCTGAGCGAGAGGCTCAAGCAGGAGCCGCTCAAGAAGGAGTAGCTCAAGGGGTAGCAACTCAAGGGGGAGAAGTTGTTCATAATGGTCAGAATGTTGTTATTGTAGCTGATGATCGAGATCATGCCATTAGGCAATACACTCTCCCCCTCTTCAATGAACTCAATCCAGGCATTGTGAGACCAAAAGTTTAGGCTGCACAGTTTGAATTGAAGCCAGTTATGTTCTAGATGCTTCAAAATGTCGGCCAATTTAGTGGGATGCCGACAGAAGATGCCCACCTCCATCTTTGCTTATTCATTGAGGTGAATGATTATTTCAAGCTACCTGGGGTTACAAAGGATGCCTTGAGACTAAAGTTGCTCTCATACTCCTTGAGAGATAGAGTGAGAGCTTGGTTGAACTCTTTGCCACCTGATTCTGTGACTACTTGGCAAGAGTTGGTAAGTGTTTCTTGATGAAGTACTTTCTTCCCACTAAGAATGACAAACTCAGAAATGAGATTAATTCATTTCAACAACTTAATGAAGAACCTTTATATGAGGCATGGGAGCTGTTCAAGGAGTTGTTGCGAAAATTCCCTCATGATGGCATCCTTCATTGCATCTAGATGGAGACCTTTTATAATGGTCTCAATGCTCATACTAGAATGGTGGTAGACGCTTCGACCAATGGGGCTTTTCTTGCTCGGTCCTATAATGAGGCCTATGAAATCCTTGAGAGGATATCTAACAATAACTATTAGTGGCCTAGTGCTAGAGCATCTACAGGGAGAAAGGTGGTTGGTATTCACGATGTAGATGTCCTCACTTCTTTGGCAGCCCAAGTTTCCTCTTTTTTGAATATGCTCAAGACGATGAACATGGGGATGAATCAGTCAATGGGGCAATCTATGGGGGCACAAATGGGGAAAATGGAGAATATTTCTTATGTGTATTGTGGTGATGGCCACACCTTTGAAAATTGTCCTTCCAATCTCGCAACTGTGTGTTGTATGGGGAATCATAATAGGAATAGTCCTTATTTTAATTCCTACAACCAATCATGGAGGCAGCATCCCAACTTTTCATTGAGTAATCAAGGAGCTTGTAATGCCCTGGTTAGCCAAGACCGTTACACTGTGTGTTTATAAAGTGCCAGACTTGCTAATCAAGTCATTTAAATAAAATCGTATTATTGAAACTATAAAGGAACTAGGGTTAAAAGCGTTTTGGTCTCAAAAGCCACATTTTCATTAAAAAGCATTATCTGTTACATGGGATCCCAAAAATATTAAGTTCAAAGACCGTTTACAAAAGACACAAGGTTTATGTACAACAACCGACCATACTAAGGCAAAACAAGTAGTTAGGTGATCCCTGCCCTAGTCCACTCCTCGATCGTGGCGGTCGAACCGCTGGCTATGTACATTCCACCTCAGAGTTCTCCACCTCAGGCTTGGTCCAGCTTGCCCTTGCCTTTACCTGCACCACGTAGCACCCGTGAGCCAAGGCCCAACAAGAAAACACAACAACAACAGAACATAAACAATTAGCAGGCAAGTCAATATCTCACATTACGTCACATAAACTCAGCCATAACACCATTTAGTATAATCAAGTATTCCACATACTAGGCATATAAATTAATAACATATACAGTTCACAACTGATAACTAGGGCTAGCACCCTCAGGCTGCTCCCTCCGTTATCCCATTGTCCTTGGCTACCAGTGGCCAATCCGCGCCCTGTGCGCTAAAACCATGTACGACACTCTTAGACTGCTTTTACATGTCCCATGGCGTAATACCAACATTGACACGATACAACTCTCGGGAGCACTTAGTCCCATCATAATCATACAACCGGGTGCAGTTTTCTTACCTTTCAATTCATTAGTTTCCGATGCCTCAAAGCCGCGAGCACGGTCCTCTACCCCGAGCCTCTCCAAAGACCTAGTCACAACACAAATGAAACATCATTTGTCACTAATCAATCCAAAACTACTTCCAGGAACCAATCCCACACTCTTGGAATCCCCCAAATCCCTAAAACAATGCACCGAAGACATCCCCCGAACCCCCGGAACAAAGGCTCAAAATTGCAAAATCCCATGTTCTGAAATTGGCCTAGCGCCGCGGCGCCCAGCAAGTCAGAGAGCTTGCTCTGCCCAGAAACAACCTCGCGCCGCAGCACCCAAGAACAGGGCCGCGGCGCTCCTTCGCGAACCCAAAAATCTGGGTTTTTCCATGCGTTTTTCCCGAACCCAAATCACTCCGAATCACTCCAAACTCATACCTAAGCCCCAAAACCAATTCAAAACCCCAAATAGACCATACAGCAACCTATAAACATCATAATCTAGCTCAATTACACAACCACTCTCAGAATTCATACTTAAGTTTGAGATTCAAACACTTCAACTAAAACTTGAGAAAAGTACAAACCAGACCTCTAGATTCTTAAACCATAACAGCTACAAGATTGCAAACATGTTTAGTACCCTTACCTCAATCAGAAATTCAACTTGAGCTTCCTCCAATCCAAGCTTTAAACTGAATTTCCCCTTGACAAACCAGCTGAATTCCATGCAAAACAAGCCATGGCTATCTTTCAATTCCTTCCAAAATCAAATTCACAACTCAACAAAACAGGGACTAAATCCTTACCTCAGTGTAGACTTTGATCTGTGTTTGATTCCACACCCTTAAACCCTTTACTAGCCTCAAAGAACACAACTCCACTCCTCTTTCACTTGCCTTCTAGGTTCTCAATTCACCCTTTTCCCTTCTTGATTTCTCTAGCCTTCCAAACCTTAATTTCATTTACACTTAGCATAAAAGAATCATGTATATCCATTTCCCTCAGCCAAAGCCATCTACACCACTGCCAAAAGACCACCTTATCCCTCCACTAATATCCCTTTCTAACTAAATCTCAAGGGCACACTTGTCCTTTTACTTACATTACAATTCTACCACTTCCCCAACAAAACCTGTTACTCTCTATGGTTACTAACAGTTACACAGGTTACCAAATCACTAGTTACCATTATCTAGCTTTCTAGGACCGTCTTGGCACGTGCATCACTTTGATATCACCACACCCACATGGTACAAATCACATAACATAATTATCACATAGCATAATACACATAGTCATATAACATGCTTTAAATCATAATCATGCATCTTAATCATTAAAATCATACATAATTCCCATTATGCCCTCCAGGCACACTAATCAAGGCCCTTAAGCCTAATTAGTGAATTTGGGTTGTTACAGAGCTGGTCCTAGTACTTACTCTATGCCACCAAAACCCACTTATCCACTGGGCTATCCTCCACAAACCCCAAACCAAAGGCCACAAAAGTGGTGCAATCTAATTCGCTTGAGAAAATGTTGAAAGAGTACACAATGAAGGATAAATCCATGATCCAAAGTCAAGCAACATCATTGAGAAACCTAGAAACTCATGTTGGGAAACTTGCTCATGAGCTAACAAATAGACCTCAAAGTGCTTTACCAAGTGACCTAGAGAATCCAAGGAATGCAGGCAAAGAACATTGTAAGGCCAAGACTTTGAGGAGTGCGAAGGATTTTGAAAATGCCAAGAAATTGTTTGGTCATGAGGGTGAGCCCTTTTCAATCCAAAATAATCAGAAAGTAAGCAAAGATGCTGAAAATTCAAGGAAATTAGCCTCTGCACAGAATACGGTTGCATCAGAACCACCACATAGTCCCCCCAGAAATTCAAAAGCTACATTTTTTCACAGAGATTACAGAAACAGAAGCAAGAGAGTCATTTCAAAAGGTTTCTTGACATGTTGAAGAAGCTACATATTTATTCCTCTTATTGAAGCCCTGGAGAAAATGCCTAATTGTAATGTCCCAAATTTCCTAATAAGGCTTAGGGCCTTGATAAGGGAGCCAGGATGGCGAATTATGGAATTATATGATTATATGATATTTATGTGTATCAATATGTGATTATGTGAGTTATATCATAATATTACTTGATATGCATGTTTAGGTGTATTAAATATGCATGTGGACCCATTTCTGTTTAATTGGGTAGTTTTCATAATTTGGTCCGTTTTGGGTATATTTGGCATATATGTGGTAGGTGTGTGGTGCTTCATTATTATTTGGTTATATTTGAGATATTCGGCATGAGACGATCCTAGCAAGAAAAATAATAGTTTAGTCATAAGGGGACAAATATCGGGCTCGAGGCGAGCCTAGGGGTAATCTGGCAATTTAGCACATTGTCGGGTTTGGGTAATGGGGAAAATTATTTGGTAATTAGTTGAGGATATTGGAATTAACGGGAATTGTGAGACGTTAATTATGAATAACGGGGTATGTGGCAAATGACGAAACTACCCTTGGAGGGTTTGGGGAGAGTGTTATGGCCCTAGGGGAAAATTGGTCTTTCAAACCAATTTAGTGATTGAATAACTAAAACCTTCAGCTAAAGGAAACCTCACAGCAGCAAAGAAAAAAAAACAGAGTATCCCTCTCTCTCTTTCTCAATTATCTCTCTATCTCTTGGATGTTTTGAGTGAAAGCTTTGATTTTTGGGAGAATTGAGCTAGGAACTTGTTAGGGTGAAGCTAGGAGGCCATTACAACTACTAAGTTAATGATCTTAACCTTTGATTCCCTGAATTTTTTAGTTTTTCTGGTGGTGTTCTTGGGCTGTTCTTAAGTTGCAAAACTCAAGTGGCGATTTTGACTTTTAATGGTGTTTTGATTGAGTGGGAACTTGGGTTTTGATGAGGTTGATGTATTGATGAGGTTTTGAGGTTAAATTATAAGTTATGATGGTGTTTAGGTTGGTTTTGAAGTTTGGAATTTAGGGGAAGATGCAAAGGAGAAAACCAGAAAATTCTGGTCTGTCGAACTGGCGCCTAAGCGCCACTTTTAGCACCCCAGCACTAGGCAGGGGAAAGCTCGGGTGCTCTGTGACTTGGGGTAGCGCCCCAGCGCTACCCATGAGCACCCCCAGCACTATGTCTGTTTAAGCAAGACCCATTTTTAGGGCTTGGGAGGACTTTGGGGGCTAGGTTGATGGTTCCACCACCCCGTTGGGTGGATTGGAAGTCCCAAGAGCACGGGAATGGTCCCAAAGTTTTTTTTTAAGGATTCAATCTTATGAGGTTATTATTTTATGGTTGTGACTAGGTTACCGTTAGGGCTCGGGACAGGATCGTGCTCAAGGGTCGTTCATTGGTAACTTGTGCTTGGACTAAAGGTAAGAAAACTGCACCCAGTATGTGCTGCATGTGATGCATAAGATACATGTGATTACGACATGGCATGAATGTTGAATACGAAATTGATTAGAGCTTGAGTCTCTGTAAATGTGCATGATCATAATTATGCTAGTGAATTGTGAGTAAGCATGTTGAATGCCTTATATTTGGATATTTGACATATGATATATGCCTGGGTGCATTGCTTGTTTGTGAGTGGTACTGACTCATTACGAGTCGTATGGAATTGACCTATGAGTCAAGAGCAGCATAAGCTTCTTGAACGCAGAGCCGAAATGATTAGATCTAATCAACATGAGCATTAAATGAATCATCGTGAACATTAAATGCTTGACTGACCTTAAGTTCGACAAAAATAAAAGCGCTTGCACTAGTCTAAAGGCTAGTTACATAGAGCCAGGGCCAAAAGGCTCAGGTGACTGTAATGTCACATGGCTTAGGGTGTGGAGCCCAAGTTCGTGACTCATTTGTCACTTATCTAATTAGGGTGCAGAGCCCAAGTGTAAGAATTATTAGTCACCTATCAAGTTCGTGACTCGTTAGTCATTTATCTGGTTCAAGTTCGTGACTCATTAGTCACTTATCTGGTTCAAGTTCATGACTCATTAGTCACATATGTGATTAGGGTGTGAAGCCCAAGTGTGTGACTCATTTGTCACTTATCTGATTAGGGTGCAGAGACCAAGTGTGTGACTCATTTGTCACTTATTTGATTAGGGTGCAGAGCCCAAGTGTGTGACTTATTAGTCACCTATTCAAAGATGGACACATTAGCCATCTATTCCCAGATTGACTTGATAGTCATCTACACAGGGGGCAGGGCCCATAATCATGTATTTGGACTTGTCTGCATGAATAAATAGGGATATTACTGCTAGGCATGCTATTATGATTCAGTGACATGTTATTACCTGTTCATGAGCATATTGAGTTTTCTTGCTGAGCCTCGGCTCACGGGTGCTATGTGGTGCAGATAAAGGCAATAGAAAGCTGGACCTTCCTGAGTTGGAGAGCTTAGGTGACGATGTGTACATATGCAGCTGTTCGACCACCAAGGTTGAGGGTTTATAAAAGAACTAGGGTTAAATCCTATTTTGCCGCTTAGGTCGGCTGGCTGTAAATATTTTATTATAATTAACCTTTAAAATATATTTTGGGATCCCAATGTATACAGTAAACGTTTTAGTGAAAAGTTGTATCTTTAACCAAAATTTTAACCCTAAATTGTTAATCACATTTAGTTACACGATTATGGCCAAATGACTCGGTTAACGAGTTTAGCACTGTTTAAAATGCACAACGTCACAGTCCCTGGGTAGTTGGGGGTTACAACTTGGTATTAGAGTGAGCCAAGGTTAAGGGTTCCTGTAGACAAGCTGGGCATGTACACTCGTCACTAAAGGCAAGCTTCACTCAGGGTATGGTAACTATTTATGTGGTTATGTGCTTAACTGCTTAAAGAGAATGTAAATGCTTTACCTGCATATTGTATTAGGGAGCATGAGATTCTGATAGAGCCCGGCTCTTGACTATTGTTATGATTATATGTTTACATTCTTAGTGAATATATAAATGTATTATTTGCATGCTAGAGTTGGAGGCATGGTATGTATGGTGGAAGAGCAGGGGTTATGATCGATGTATGAATGCCATGGGCATGTTTTTAGCGCGGCAATGGTTTGTGAATGTAGTGTGGTAAGATTGTTCCAGTGAGGAAGGCTTTTGAATATGATCATCATGTTTAATGGGTCAAGTTATTGACTACAGATTCAATTAGCAGGTATGTATCCAAGGTAGTTAATGAGACCTGGTGGTGGTTATACCAAGGCTAGGAATTACAGCTAGGGTCTGAGTTCTTCATCTTCCCCTCAGAATTTGCAGCAGGTGTTTACAGATATGCAATTAAGATTGCAGAGTCAAGAGGAAGAGATTAGGTGTTTGAAACAGCTGTAGGTTCTGTCAGGGAACACCCCTTCCTTTGTTATGCTAGGAGTGGCACCAGTATTGGCTCAGCCTAGGGTTGATAACAGATGGGAATTTCTTTGTGGCAGATTCTAGGAATAATACCCTCCATTTTTTTAGGGAGGCCTAGATCCATTCAAAGCTAAGCAATGGATAGGCATGATCAGTTCTATTCTCGATAGTATGGGGGTGGAAGGTCACGATAGGGTGATCTGTGCTGCATTTGTATTGTGGGATGATGCCTGGACATGGTGGGAAGTAGTATCCCATACACGAGATATAATTGTGATGGACTAGAAATAATTTAGGCAGCTGTTTAATGAAAGATATTACTGTGATGCTGGCAAGACTGCTAAGATGAATGAGTTTTTGAACCTTGTTTAGGGAAATGCAAAAGTAACCGAGTACGCTAATAGATTCAATGGGTTGGCCAAGTTTTCTTTTGATATGGTACCCGCAGATGTAGCTCGAAAGGAAAGGTTTATCCAGGGATTGAATCCCAGAATAGCTCAAGGAGTTAGAGTCGCCCCAATGCATGAAATCTCTACCTACGCTCAGGTGGTAGGAAAGGCTCTTGTTGTTGAGAGCATAGGAAATGAGATTGAAAAGGAGAGTGTCGGAGAGTATGGAGCTCAAGCGGTGATACCTCCGTTTATTGGATCGAGCAAGAACAAGGATTGGAAAGTTAACCCATAATGCCCAAATTTCCTAATAAGGCTTAGGGCCTTGATTAGGGCGCCAGGATGGCGAATTATGGAATTATATAATTATATGATATTTCTGTGTATCATTATGTGATTATGTGAGTTATATCATAATATGACTTGATATGCATGTGTTAGGTGTATTAAATATGCATGTGGACCCATTTCTGTTTAATTGGGTAATTTTCATACTTTGGTCCGTTTTGGGTATATTTGGCATATATGTGGTATGTGTGTGGTGCTTCATTATTATTTGGTTATATTTGAGATATTCAGCATGAGACGATCCTAGCAAGAAAAATAGTAGTTTAGTCATAACGGGGTCAAATATTGGGCTCGGGGTGAGCCTAGGGGTAACTTTGTAATTAGTACATTTATGGGTTCGGGTAATGGGGGAAATTATTTGGTAATTAGTTGAGGATATTGAAATTAACAGGAATTGTGAGATGTTAATTATGAATAATAGGGTATGTGGAAAATGATGAAACTACCGTTGGAGGGTTTTGGGAGAGTGTAATGGCCCTAGGAGCAAATTGGTCTTTTGGACCAATTTAGTGATTGAACCACTAAAACCTTCAGATAAAGGAAACCTCACAGCAACAAAGAAAAAAACAGCGTATCCCTCTTTCTCTTTCTCGGTTATCTCTCTATCTCTTGGATGTTTTGAGTGAAGGCTTGGATTTTTGGGAGAACTGAGCTAGGAACTTGTTAGGGTGAAGCTAGGAGGCCATTACAAATATTAAGGTAATGATCTTAACCTTTGATTCCCTGAGTTTTTGAGTATTTCTGGTGGTGTTCTTTGGCAGTTCTTGAGTCTCAAAACTCAAGTGGTGATTTTGAGTTTTAATGGTGGTTTGATTAAGTGGGAACTTGGGTTTTGACCAGGTTGATGTATTGATGAGGTTTTGATGTTAAATTATAGGTTTGGATGGTGTTTAGGTTGGTTTTAAAGTTTGGAATTCAGGGGAAAACGCAGGGGAGAAAACCAGAAATTTATGGTCTGTCGAACTGGCACCCTAGCGCTAGGCAGGGGAGAGCTCGGGTATTCTCTAACTTAGGGCAGCGCCCTAGCACTATCTATGAGTGCCCCAACGCTATGTCTGTTTTAGCAAGACACATTTTTAGGGCTTGGGGACTCGCGAGATGGTTCTACCACCCCGTTGGGTGGATTGGAAGTCGCGAGAGCATGGGAACGGTCCCAGAGTTTGTTTTGAAGGCTTGAATTTTATGAGGCTGTTATTTTATGGTTGTGACTAGGTTACTGTTAGGGCTCATGATAGGATCGTGCTCGAGGGCCGTTCATTGGTAACCTGTGCTTGGGTTAAAGGTAAGAAAACTGCACCCAGTATGTGCTGCATGTGATGCATAAGATACATGTGATTACGACATGGCATGAATGTTGAATACGAAATTGATTAGTGCTTGAGTCTCTGTAAAGGGGCATGATCATAATTATTCTAGTGAATGTTGAGTAAGCATGCTGAATGCCTTATATTTGGATATTTGACATATAATATATGCCTGGGTGCATTGCTTATTTGTGAGTGGTACTGACTCATTAGTCAATAATGACACGAGTCGTATAAAATTAACCTATGAGTCAAGAGCGGCATAAGCGTATTGAATACAGAACCAAAATGAATAGATCTAATGAGCATGAGCATTAAATGAATCATCATGAGCATTAAATGCTTGACCAACCTCAAGTTCGATGAAAATAAAAGCGCTTGTCTAGTCTAAAGGCTAGATACATAGAGCCAGGGCCAAAAGGCTTAGGTGACTGTAATGTCACATGGCTTAGGGTGCGAAGCCCAAGTTCGTGACTCATTTGTCACTTATTTGATTAGGGTGCATAGCCCAAGTGTAAGACTCATTAGTCACCTATCAAGTTCGTGACTCATTAGTCACTTATCTGATTAGGGTGCGGAGCCCAAGTGTGTGACTCATTTGTCACTTATCTGATTAGGGTGCGGAGCCCATGTGCGTGACTCATTTGTCACTTATCTGATTACGGTGCAGAGCCCAAGTGTGTGACTCATTAGTCACCTATCACTACAACAAAATAGGGGTTTTATGACATTATTTGGGAGACATAGAAAGTCTACAATGTCTCCCAACTGGGGAGACGTTGTAGGTGGGGTCATTGTAGGTATATGTATCACGTCTCCCAATGGGAGAGGTGAGAGACTTCCCACGTCTCCTAGTGGGAAACGTTGAAAGTCAAACGTTGACTTTCAAGCTCTCCCAATGGGAGACATTGCAAGTCTCCCAGATTTAAAAATAAATAAATAAATTTATAATTAATATTATTTTAATTTGATTTAATAATTAATTAAATTGAAATTATTTTAATATTATTTTAATTTGATTTAATAATTAATTAAATTGAAATTATTTTAATAATTAATTAAATTAAAATCAATCTAATATTAATTTAAATTGAAATTGACATAATTAATAAAATGAAAATAAGCATGAAAAAAATTTGGTTAGACATATATTTGTTAGACATATACAAGAAACACAATATTTGTTAGACATATTCAAAATTAACAAATATTGCATTGTGTATGAAGAAAGAGGAAAAAAATAAGAAAACCTAATAACGAGGTCGGTAAGTTTGGATTATCGGTAACATATATGTCGCCCATTCTTGTCATAACTCATCAATTTGTGCCTTTGTATATGACGTACTTGTTAGCTGCAAAAAAAATAAAGTAAAATATATTAATTAATTATTTGATTACATTTATATATATGGTTTCAAAAATAATTTGTAAATTTTAACTATAATACCATTCTCAAGTAATGTCCGGGACTCGCATGTTCAATCAAATCCTTCAACATCCTCATTATGTAGTATCCACATGCCACATTCTCCTATGTCTATGAAAAAGAAAAGAAATGACACTAAATAAGCACGTGATAAAGTTGGATGTCTATATAAAAATAATTGTTTATTATCCTAGATAAAATCGGGCAGCATTTCCCCTATAGTAGTGACCTAACCATCTCCATGTGAATAGCAAAATAAACAATTCAAACAACATACAATAAGTTTCTTCCTTATAGCTCCACAACACACAACCAAATTTCTCATAACCTACTTCACTAAAACACACAAGTTCTCAACCTTCTGTTGTCACCGCAGTACACAATTTTAATCTCAGAACCTACTTCACAATGGATGAATATTTAAGATATTCAAACTCCTCTAATATTTGTTTAATAAAATTAAAAGTAGAAGTAAGAGAATATATATGTACCTCTTGCAATTAATAATCCAAAAGCTAGGAAAACTACTTCACGTAGTAATCAAATTCGCTATTAAATCCACAAACCAATAAAATAAAATTAATAAATAATAAATAAAATATCACTAAATATCTAGCAATATATAACATATTATTGTAATTTTAGAAACTTAATTACCTTAAATGTGATTGATATAGAAATTTTGATGCAAAAAATACTCTCTAAAATCTCACCAACAAAATCACAACCTACGAAATTAAATTAATTAATATGTTAAACATTACTAAACAAATATCACAAAATATCTAATAAGTAAATGATTGTTAAACAAATAAAAAAAAACTCCAATGAGCCACTAATTAACCTAAACAAAAAATTAATAAAACTTTTCATAACCTAAAAACTCAATAATCAACAAAAACATAAAATTTTTCATATATTTATATTTTTAAAATTATTTAATAAATTTATTTTAACATAACTATATATATAACAAAATAGTTAGAATTTAACAAAAAAGTTTAAATATATATATACAAATATACCTAAATTTTGAAATAAATAATGATAAAATTAAAAAAAAATAATGAACATATATTCTCTAATGAAATCTATACAATGTAATAGGTTAAATTTAAAAAAAAAACTAAGAAATCCTACAATCTATAGAAACCTACCATGGAAAAACTAAGAAACCCAACAATCTATAGAAAAAACACATCAAAATGTAAAACTAACACAAAATCATATATATTACTCATCTTAATGCTAAACCTATGTTTTTTTCTCAAAATAATTAACTAAAATTCAGGAAAATGTATAAAAGCTTACCTTAAAACCCTAAAAAACGCAGCCCCAATTCTTGAATATGCTATCTGTAACTCGACGAAGGAGGAAGAAAGCTTTATAAATACAAGGGGTTCATCCAACGTCTCCCAGTGGGAGACGTTGGAAGTCCCCCTGGCCACGTATCCAGCATATTTTCAACGTCTTCCACTATTTTTAATGTCTTCCAATTGTAGCCATTAATAAAAACTTTCAATGTCTGCCACCATCAGACATTTAAAATCCTTGATAAGTTTTAATATCTTACACCAATGGTGTAAGACATTGTCGATAGTCATTGCATATCAAATTTGTTGTAGTGTATTCAAAGATAGACACATTAGCCATCTATTCCCAGATTGACTTGATAGTCATCTACACAGGGAGCAGGGCCTATAATCATTTATTTGGACTTGCCTGCATGCATGAATAGGGCTATTACTGCTAGGCACGCTATTATGATTCAGTGACATGTTATTACCTGTTCATGAGCATATTGAGTTTTCTTGCTGAACCTCGACTCACGGGTGCTATGTGGTCCAGGTAAAGGCAAAAGAAAGTTGGACCGTCCTTGAGTTGGAGAGCTTAGGTGATGATGTGTACATATGGGGCTGCTTGACCACCACAGCTGAGGGTTTAAAGAGGAACTAGGGTTAAATCCTATTTTGCCGCTTAAGTCGGCTGGTTGTAAATATGTTATTGTAATTAACCATTAAAATATATTTTGGGATCCCAATGTATACAGTAAACATTTTAGTAAAACATTGTATCTTTAACCAAAAATTTTAACCCTAAACCATTAATCACATTTAGTTACATGATTATTTCCAAATAACTTGGTTAGCGAGTTTAGCACTATTTAAAATGCACAACGTAACTGTCCCCGGGTAGTAGGGCGTTACACTAATCATTTGAAGTTCATCGAAGACATTCTTACCAAGAAGTGGCTGTTGCGAGAATTTGAGATTGTGAGTCTTACTAAAGAATGTAGCTCTTTCTTGCAAAACAAGTTGCCTCCGAAGATGAAAGTTCCTGAGAATTTTACCATTCCATGCACTATTGGTAACACTTATTGTGGGATGACTTTACGTGATTTGGGTGCTAGTATCAATTTAATGCCAATGTCTGTGTTTAGACAATTGGGAATTGGAGAGGTTAGACCTACCACAGTTACTCTCCAGCTTGCAAACCAATCTCTTGCTCATCCTAATGAAAAAATTGAAGATGTGTTAGTGAAAGTTGACAAGTTTATTTTTCCTGCTGCTTTTATTGTGTTGGATTATGAGGCAGATAGAGAGGTACCAATTATATTGGGGAGACATTTTCTTGCAATAGGTAGAACTCTGATTGATGTTCAGAAGGGTGAACTTACTTTGAGCGTAGCGCCCCAAAACTCCTAATGAGGTTTAGTGCCTTGGTTAGTGTGTCAGGATGGCATAATTGGGATTTTTGGTGAATTATGTGATTTTAATTATATATATGTGTGATTATGTGGATTATATGAGTTATATTATGATATGACTGCTTATGCATGTTTATGTGTATCAAATATGTTTAAAGACCCTCTTTGGTCAAAAAGGGACTTTTTCGTAATTTTGACTCGTTGAGGGTATAATTGTAATTTTGTATGCTATGAGTTTGAGACCACATTATTATGTGAATATATTTGAGATATTTGACTTGAGTCGACCCTTTTGAGAAATTTAGCAGAAAAGTCACAATGATGATTAATACCCAGCCTAGGGTGAGCTAAGGGTTATTTTGGTAATTTTTCACATTTCGAGATTCTTTATTAAATGAGAGCATTTGATGGGAAATATATTTTATCTAATGAATTGGTTAATTAAATTGGAGATTAGAGGTACAATTTGAGGTGTAGTGGGAATTTAAGCAAAATGAACAAAATGATTGGGGGTTAATTTAGAGTTTATTTGGAGGAAGTGGTATTATGGTCTTTCTGACCATTAGGCTGAGTGAGATTATGCTAAGTACTAAGCACTAAGCACTTAGTCGTTTGCGTAAATAGCTATTTCTCTCTCTCTGTCTCTATCTCTCTCTTTCTCTCTTTGTTTTCTTTTCACTTTCCTTTAAAAAAAACAAGAAAAGAAAGAAAATCTATGTTGGAAGGCAAGCTTGGTTTTTCGGGAAGATTCTTGAAGGATTGATATGTTAAAGGAGGAATATAACTGTTAGGACCACCACAAGTTTCTAGAAATTCAGAGTCTCGTGTATAAGTTTTCCCTTTGGTGTTTTCTTTAGTGTTCTTGGTGAAACTATGGATTTTGGGGTTTTAATGTGTTTCTGTAAGTTTGATGATACTTTTATGTTGCTTGGGGTTGATATTATTGACCCGGGGTCAAAATTCTACGTTGGTCGGGTTAGAATTTAGTTTGGGCCGATTTTGGTGTTTGAGAACGCAGAGGAAAAATTGCAGTTATGGGTTTTCTCGTTGTAGCACCACGACCCTGTAACGACCCAAAATCACTAATATTGCTTAAGGGCCCTGATTAGTGTGTCGGGAAGGCATAATTGACTTATGAGTGAATTTTTTGATTCAATGCATGATTATATGATAGGCATGCTTGTATGATAATATGAATGTAAATGTGGTTAAATGTTGTATTTGTGGGAACCACATTATTATGTGGGTAGATTTGCAGTGAGCGACCTGAGGCGATCCTAAGGAGCTAGATAGCGGGAAAAGTCACAACGGGGCTTAGTATTTGACTTTGGATAAGTTAGGGGTATTTTAAGTATCGGGTAGTTATTTAGACTATCGGGTTATGGAAATAAATATATGGAGATATATTTGAGGATAGAAAGCTTAGGCAGGAATATTGGGGGAAATAACCGTTTTGCCCTCGGGGATGTTTCCGGTACCCCGAGCCTCGGGATTGACTTAACTGGTTAGGATTAGACTAAGTTAATGAAAAACAGAGGAATAAACACACAAATCGACCTTAGCTCTTCTTCTCTCTTCTCTTCTTTTCCTTCTCTCTTCTCTTTCAAGGAAAACACAGAAAATTCAAGGGAAACCAGCTGGGAATTTAGTGATTTGGGCTGGAACTTGTAGGTTAAATCTGGTGCTTAGCTAAGGGAACTCAACCAAGATTAAGGTAAAGGCTGAATCATATCTCTGAGCATTTGAATTTTGAGTTTTGACTTGGTATTAAGGGAGTTTATTGTTTTGATGTTTAAAGGTTGAATTAAGCTGAGAAGCTTGGATTTACGCTCAGGAATTCGTCAAGAAGGTGGTTCAGCAAAAGATGTAAGCTTCAACTCGTAATTCATAGGTTAAAATTTGAGTTTTGCATGACTAGTTTTGGTGTTTAGAGTTGCTGGGTTTCAGAGAATCAAAATGGAGTTTTAGTAGGTTTTTAGGCTGAATTTCTGTTGGATTATTTTGTTAGAGTCATGATAAAAGTTTTCTGATTAATGGATTTTGAGTTAGGGTGCTTTGGAATGGTTTTGGATGGAGTTAGGATGCTAGAAATTGTGGTTTTTCTGGGCACGAAGGGAAGGGTCGTGGCTCTGTTCTAGAGCGCTGCGGCCCTACGAAGCAAGAAAGCCAGGGAGGCTCGGCCAGAGGAGAGTGCCGCAACGCCCTTGGGCAGAGCCGCAGCCCTTAAGTGCTTTCTTGAAAATTTGGGGATTTTAGGCATGGGAGTCTAGCCTAGGGTGCTCGAGATCGATTTCCTCACCGTGCTTGGTGGAATTCGATGTCCCGGAAGCTAGCATTGTATCCGGAAACCCTTATTTGAATATTTACGGAATCTGGTACCTTGGTTGTGACTAGGTGTTAAGGCTAGGGCTCGGGAACGGATCGTGCTCGAGGAGCGTCGCTTGTAATCAGTGAACGCAGAAACTAAAGGTAAGAAAACTGCACCTGGTTGTATATCTGTAATGGGACTAAGGGTTCCCTAATATGTATCCTTGGCCACTGTTAGCCGAGGACAACTTATTATGTACTGAGCTCAGTTTAAGCGGGTCAGAGTCAGTTGGGTAAACAGAGGGTGCGACCTAAGTTGTCGGCCCTAACTATTATGTGACCTAATTGCTAGTTGTGATTTGTTGCATTATTGGTTATGTATAAGTGCTAAGTGGTTAATGTGAAGTATTAAGTGTTCGAGCATGCTTAAAGAGTTGATTATCTGTTGTTGTTGTTTGTGTTGTGTAATATGTTTTCTTGTTGGGCCTTGGCTCACGGGTGCTACATGGTGCAGGTAAAGGCAAGGGCAAGCTTGAACAGCCCTGACTTGGAGAGCTCTGCAAGCTGAATGTGCATGACCAGCTGCTCAGCCGCCACGGTTAGGGTTTAGGCAGGGACGTGAGAACCAGAAATGCCTATTTTGCCTTAGTATGGCTAATGGTTGTCTGTATTTGGGAGATTCTGTAAACCAACTTTTAAACTCTGTTTCTTTTTGGGATCCCATGTATAAAACTGTTTAATTATATAATGTGTAACTTTTGAGACCGAAACCTTTTTAACCCTAGCTTATACATGTTTAGTGACACGTTTTTAAATTAATGACTTGATTAGCAAGTCCTGCACCTTTATAAGTACACAGTGTAGCGGTCTTGGCTATCCAGGGCGTTACAGGCCCCCTTGAGTTTCCTTGAGGGCAGGGTTTGCCCTCTGACCATCATGGCGTCGCGACTCTTCTAGAGGGCGTCGTAGCGCTAATGTAGTACTCTTGGATAGGAAAAAGCTCTCTGTTTGTTGGAGTGTTGCAACCCTTTAGAGGGGATGTTACAGCTCAAAATGAAAATTTTCTAAGGGGACTTCTCGGTCTATGGCAGAGCCACAGCACTGCCAGGGGGCGCTGCGACGCTAAAACAATTTCAAGGTACCTTTGTTTAGGGTTTTGGGGAAACCAAATTAAAGGGCCTGAGGACAATTCTACTACCTGGTTTAGTGGAATCTAAGGTCCTAGGAGCTAAGGCTTGGTCTTGGAGCCCATTATCTAAATTAGCACCGATTAATGTACCATTGGTGTTGTGACTAGGGTTTTCTGCAAGGCTTAGGTGAAAGGGATCGTACTCAGGGTCGCTTTGCTAATTTGCTTAGGACCTACGGTAAAAAAATTGGCATTTGCACCATGTGTTGAGAACTGGCCCTATTATCTAGAAACAATTATGACTGTACTTAATTGTGAATAATGGTTGTGTGATTCTATATTGTTTATCTGTTGCATCTGATGGTTGTATAGTTATTTGTGAGTGATCAGCACTAGCCGTATTCGAAAAATTGCATGTGTAATGCAGGTCGAGATGGTGGGGCCACTTAAAGGGTTATGAACCCATTGGTTCGGCACAGGTCGTATGAATGAATATTGGATTAACATGAATTGTGTTATCTATTGTCATGCTTATTAGGATTTTTAAATGTAGTGGCAGTTTTCTTGCTGGGCCTTGTCTCATGATTGCTTTATGGTGCAGGTAAGGGTAAAGGAAAGTTGGACCAGCCATGAGTTGGACAGTTTTAGGGGCGATGTGTACATACTCAGCCGGCTCGGCCACCACAGTTGAAATACTTTTGGGGAACATGGTTTATTAGCTTAGTTTTTGCCGCTTAGGTTGGCTAGTTCTGTAATTTTGTTAAACTTGTGTTTTGATTTAAAACCTTTAGGATCCCATGTAATTATTCAAATCCCTTTTTATGAAAGTTTAACTTAATGACAAAAAAATTTAATGCCTAAATTGTTGTTTAATCTTAATTACAATTTTAAGTCCAAATGTAACGGTCCTAAATTAGTAGGACGTTACAATGACAAGATGAACACGTGACTTTCAATGTTTTCAAGGCTATGCGATTTCCAGATGAAGTTATGGAGCATTAAGTTGTTTCAGTGGTGGACTCTTTAGTATCAAAAGAACTAGAAAATAGTTGTATGGATGATCCTTTAGAAAGGCTTTTGTTGTTTGATTCAAAAGTGGATGATGAGGATTAGTACTTGGCTTTGCTAGAAGCTAGTTCACAAGGTTTATGCTCAAGACGGCATTTTGAGTCTTTAGAGCTCTCTTCTAGATCTTTCAAGGCCCAAAACCTTCATTTGAGGAATTCTAGAGTTGGAGTTGAATGTTCGACCTCCCACTTGAGATATGCTAATTTGGGCTAGTCATCTTCATTTCTAGTCATTGTTTCATCTGTGTTGACTAAAGAACAAGAAAACAAGTTGCTTGATGTTATGAGGAAATTCAAGAATGCTATTGGGTGGACCATTGCAGACATTAAGGGCATTAGTCCTTCTCTATGCATGCATAAGATTTTTTTGGAAGACAATGATAAAGGATCAATTGAAGGTCCTTGAAGGCTCAATCCTATCATGAAAGAGGTGGTGAAAAAGGAAATCATTAAGTGGCTTGATGCTGTCATCATCTATCCCATTTCTGATAGCTCATGGGTTAGTCCTGTTCAGTGTGTACAAAAGAAAGGTTGAATCACGGTGGTGAAGAATGAAGAAAATGAATTGATTCTTACTAGAACTTTGATAGAGTGGAGAATTTGCATGGATTACAGGAAATTGAACAAGGCCACTAGGAAGGATCATTCTCCTCTTCCTTTCATTGATCCAATGTTAGATAGACTTGCAGGGAGAGATTACTATTGCTTTCAAGATGAGTATTATGGTTATAATTAGATTGTAGTGGCTCCACAAGATCAACACAAGACCACCTTCACTTTCCCCTATGATACTTTTGCATTTCAGAGGATACCTTTTGGTTTATGCAATGCTCTCACACATTTCAGAGGTGTATGATGGCTATTTTCACTGATATGGTGGAGCAATTCTTAGAGGTATTCATGGATGATTTCTCTATTTTTGGTGATTCTTATGATGATTGCTTAAGTAATTTGGCTAAGGTTTTGCAAAGATGTGAAGAAACAAACCTTTTCCTTAACTGAGAAAAATGTCACTTTATAGTTGAGGAAGGTATTGTTTTGGGCCACAAAGTATTAAGGCATGGTATTGAAGTTGATAGAGCCAAGATTTAGGTTATTGAAAAGCTTCCACCTCCTACCTCAGTGAAGAATATTAGAAGTTTCCTTTGCCATGTGGGGTTCTATAGGTAGTTCATAAAGGATTTTTCCAAGATCTCTACGCCTCTTTGAAACTTATTGGAGAAGGATACACCTTTCCACTTTGATGAAGCATGTTTGAAAGCCTTTGAAGATTTGAAAAGTAGATTGGTTTTAGCACCAATTATTGTGGCTCCAAAGTGGGACTTGCCTTTTGAATTGATGTGTGATGCAAGTTATTTTTCTATGGGAGTGGTGATGGGGTAGCGAAGAAACAAGGTTTTCACTCCATTTACTATGCTAGTCGTACTTTGATAAGTGCTCAACTCAACTATACAGTGATAGAGAAAGAACTCTTGGCTATTGTCTTTGCTTTTGACAAGTTTTGGTCTTATTTGGTGGGCACTAAGGTGATATTCTATATAGATCATTCCGCCATCAAGTACTTGATTGAAAAGAAGGATGATAAGCCTTGGTTGATTAGATGGGTGCTTTTTCTCCAAGGGTTTCATGTGAAAATTCAAGATAGAAAATGAGTGGAGAACCAAGTGGAGGATCATTTGTCAAGAATGGAAGGGGATAAGGAATGAAGTTCTTTAGTGTAATGACCCAACTAATTCCAGACTTTGGACCATTAAAACTACTATACATAAACACTAATCTTAAGAAAACATACATACGAAATAGTCAAAACTTTATTAAAAACTGTAAAGCAAAGGTTAAAATACATAAAATTCGGGGTATGATATGGGATCCCATTGTTTGAAAATAAACCATAACTTAAATCTTAAATAAATTCGTTACAAAATCAGGTGCGGAAAGTACATAGAAAACATAATTGAAATGACTAAAAACAACTTCGTCATTGAATCGTTCACGCAGTCCACCGAATCAATTCTTCCTCAATACACAATCCCAAGTCGCCAAGAATCTTCCCACCGCCATAATTATTTTCCTGCACATATAAAATAAATGAATGAGCCTAATGCCCAGCAAGGAAAATCTACTAATAACATAAAACATATACATAAACTATATCATAAACATATACTATAGACATATATCACAATTCTAACCCATGTAGATGGTAAACATTTGGGGTTTGCTAACTAAGCAACTATTAGCATCAAAATACAATGAGGTTTGCTAGCTAAGCAACTATAAGCCCCAAGAACATAAAAGTGTTGGGGTTTGCTATTTAAGCAACTATACGCCCCAAAACATATATATCATAACATATAAAAACATACCATAGCATAACATATTATAGCATATAATAACTATCCTATTTTCCTTACCAATGCCGGGATGTGAGAACAAGGACGGGATTTTGGAACACTCCTAAAAACCATTAATGAGAAGGTGAGTAATTCTAAAAGAAGGAGATGAAAAAGAAATGAATCTAAACCACCGAGAAGAAGAGCTTACCGAAATGAAACCTCAACTTCAAAGAACTTCAAAGAGTTAGGATTTGAGTAGAGAAAACTATAAGAAACTAATGAAACATAATGAACTAGGGATAGGAATACCTTTTGAATGCAGTAGAACCGAACTACACCTAGATATCGAAAAACACACTATTAACCTTACTTCCCAAGTGTTTAATAAGCTTAAGATGATAAAGCTTATAACCCCAACCCAAGTGTTTAACACTCTAAAGTAAACCTAGACGCTTTAAGGCTCTGAACTCAACTTGAAGAATGAAAGAAATTGCTAGGTACTAGGTCCTATTTATAGATTTCAAGAATGAAAAGATCTTTCTTTTGCTTGAATAAAATAATGACTATTTAATTGAGAAACATTTGAATAACCATTCAGCAAAGGCTTAAGACTCGGTCAAAATGATTCTGAGGCTTACTAAGAGGTTATGGGTTGAATTGAGCTCGGTTGCAAAATTATTCAAAAACCTTCCCCTAGAGCCTATATCTCGCCCATGGTAGGCGATATATCGCCTGGGCTTATATTCCCGAGGCTCGTTGAAGTGTTCATGTGAAGTTACGTGTTTTTCGTATTCCCTGAGTGGCGATATATCGCCCCCTAGAACTGCGATATATCGGCATACGCTGAAATATTATGCACGTAATTGCACTTTTTTAGCCTAATTTGAATTGAGTAAATATCTTTGACTGAGTCCTATGACGATTTCAAAGCTGCTAGCAGACTCTGGGGTTTTCCAATATTCCTCTTATAAAACTATTCCTAAAAAATACTTAATTTCTTAATAAACATGCACACGACAAGTGTCATTCTCTTATTGGGTCTATCTAAACCTTATAATATAATAAATATCATCTTCATAATCAGCTATATTAATCAAACCTTATGTTATAATTAATATTCTTAAACTATAGGTTAAACTTATAAAATCTATAAGTGTTGCTACGAGTGTTCAACTAAGTCCCGGCTTGAACCAAATTCCACAATTATAAACATACTACAACTATTACTAGCTATTGCTACTACTACTACTACTACTATCTAACTAGCTAAGTAAAGTTCTTGGACTCTAAATTTAGTTCCCATCAAGGAGACGTTTCCAGATGAGCAATTATTTGAGGTAAACCACTCTCAAGTTGTTCCTTGGTTTGCAGATTTTGCCAAATACTTGGTTAGCAGATTGTTGCCTCTGAATTTGACAAGCCAACAAAGGAAGAAGTTTTTGCATGATGCGAGGCACTATTTTTGGGAGGAGCCATACTTGTTCAAACAATGTACTAACCAAATGATTAGGAGATGTGTCACCAAGCAATAGATGGAGGATATCCTACACCATTGCCACTCTTCACCTTGTGGAGGAAATTTCGGGGGGAACTCACACCACATCTAAGGTACTTAAATGTGGTCTATTTTGGCCTTCCTTATTTAAAGATGCCCATGCTTTTGTGATGAGTTGTGATTGATGCCAAAGGATTGGTAATATTTCTAGAAGGAATGAGATGCCCTTAACTAATATTCTTGAAGTGGAATTGTTTGATGTGTGGGGTATAGATTTCATGGGTCTGTTTCCTTCCTCTTATGGCAACTTGTATATCTTGGTAGGTGTGTATTATGTCTCAAAATGGGTTGAAGCAGTTGCCTCCCCAAATAATGATTCCAAAGTTGTCATGAAGTTCTCATAAAGAATGTATTTACTCGTTTTGGCAATCCAAGGGCAATCATAAGCGATGAGGGTACTCATTTTGTGAATAAGCTACTAGCAAGTTTCTTGGCCAAATATGACGTGAGGCACAAAGTAGTTACTGCATACCACCCTCAAACTAATGGGCAAGATAAGTTGTCCAATAAAGAGATAAAAAGGGTTCTTGAGAAAGTAGTGAACCCAAATTGCAAGGATTGGTCCAAGAGGTTAGAAGATGCATTGTGGGGCTATAGAACAACGTTCAAGATGACATTGGGAATGTCACCATGTCTATTGGTGTTTGGAAAAGCTTGCCATTTATTGGTTGAGCTAGAGCACCGTGCTTATTGGATTATTCAAATACTTAATGTGGACTTGCAACTTGCTATGCAAAAGAGAATGTTCTATCTAAATGAACTAGATGAAATGAGCTTATTGTCTTGCGAAAATGCAAAGCTTTATAAGGAGAAGACAAAGAAGTGGCATGAGAAGAACATTTAGTCTAGAGTGTTTAATGAAGGCTAGTGAGTCTTGCTATTCAACTCGCGTTTGAAGTTATTTCTAGGCAAGCTCAAGTCAAGATGGTCGGGCCTGTTTTGGGTGATTAAAACTTATACCTAAGGTGAGATGGATGTACGTGATGGAGGCTTCGGAAGAGAATTCAAAGTTAATGGTGAAAGACTCAAACACTACTGGGGAGGTGAGATTGAGCGTAACAAGAGCTCAATATCGTTGGTGAATCCTTGAAAAATTTGTAAAATTTTGGGTTGCTATGGTGTAAAAGGATAATATGTAAAGCAACTAAACAATATATATATAAGGAAAACAAAAAGTTAAGAAAAATACATATATAAATATTTATATAGTAAGTCAATTTTTTTTAGATTATGGTTTTTGATGGCTTAATGTGCTTGTGGTTGCAGGGAAAATGCAATCAAATGGGTGGCGAAGTTAGTCCTTTTGTTGTAACAAAGATAGGGTGTTTCTGTAGCAAAGTTGGTGGCAAAAAAAACAAGCTCTCTATGATAACTTTGCTGCAACAAAGTTTTGGTGTTATTACAGCAATAACAAGCTCTTTGTGATAACTTTGTTGCAACAGGAACCTAGCAATGTACAAAATAGGTGCCTAGACTTGCAAGCCTCAATAGGCACCTGGCCATGTGCAAAATAGGCGCCTAGCCTCGCGAGCCTCAATAGGCACCTGGGCATGTGAAAAGTAGGTGCCTAGCCTCGCAAGCCTCAACAAGGACCTAGCCATGTGCAAAATAGGTGTCTAGCTTCGCGAGCCTCAACGGGCCCCTGACCATGTGCAAAACAGGTGTCTGGCCTCGTGAGATATATATAAAAATACTTCTAATGAGCAGTGAACCTTATAAGACAACATTTGGATCTTTAAGGACTAGCTACCCTTATAGAGTCTAAGAAAGTCAAAAGGTCCCTCAAAAGTGACTTCCTCTCAAACACACCCACCCTACAAAGGGAGCACGTTGTAGAAGACAAACGGGGAGCCAAAAGAGATCCCTAAGTCTAGATCAACCAAGTTGCCTTACCAATGGATAAAGGGTCTTGAAAATAGGAATTTGCGAGGCTTCATAAGTACCATCTCTGTAACGCCCTGGGTAGCCAAGACCATTACACTGTGTGTTTATAAAGGTGTAAGACTTGTTAATCAAGTCATTTAGTTAGAAACGTGTTACAGAAACTATAATTGAACTAGGGTTAAAAGATTTTGGTCATAAAAGATACATTTCATTTAAATAAACATTTCGTACATGGGATCCCAAAAGAAATAGAGTTTAAAGGACAGTTTACAAAATTACAGGATGTATAACACTACTGGCCACTCTAAGGGCAAAATAGACATTTTAGGTTCTCCTGTCCCTGTACCATCTCTCGGCCGTGGCGGCCGATCAGCTGACTATGTACATTCAACCCCAGAACTCTCCAACTCAGGAATGGTCCACCTTGCCCTTGCCTTTACCTGCACCATGTAGCACCCGTGAGCCAAGGCCCAGCAAGAAATCTGAAATATAGAGCATAAACGATATTCAACAGTCAGATATTTCACAGATCATCACTGAGATATACAACAGGTCATATTGCCCACATAATCAAAGACATCAAACGATAAGCCAATAATCAGTCATCCAGATAACAAAATTTTCACAATCATCAGTTAAACAACAATAAACATATCACACAATATCCAGGGTCGACGCCCTTAGGCCGCACCCTCTAAATATCCCACTGACTTCGGCTCGCTTAGGCCGAGCTCAATGATTATGTAATTAACCTTAGCTACCAACCGCGCCCTGTGCTCAATTATTGATTCTGGCACTCTTAGGCCATTTATCGCAAGTGCCCATGGCATAATACCATCTTATGACATCACATACAAATATAGGGAACTCTTAGTCCCAAAATAATCACAAAATCGGGTGCAGTTTCTTACCTTTGATTCTGATTGCTTTGATTAATGAAAACGACCTTCAACCACGATCTCGTCCAAGCCCTAGCGTACACCTAGTCACAACTATAAAATAGAACCATCATTAAACCTCAATTCTGTAACCCAACCTCGGGACGAATCCCAAGCTCCCGAGAAGCCCAATTCCACCAAACGGGGTGGTGGAATCCCCCGAGCCTCAAAGCAAAAACCCTAAGAAAAATACCCAAAACCTATTTCTGGAGGCAGGGTAGCACTACAACGCCACAAGGTGGGTGCTACAGCACTACAAACAGAAGAAAAGTCCCTCAGAAAACCCAAGCATAGCACTGTAGCGCTCTACTGCTAGCGCTACAGCGCTACAGACAGCACCAGAAATCCCTTGAGTTTTTCCTTCGAATTTCCCCGAGCCAAAACTCCATAAATCCCCCCCAAACCTCAACCACACTTTAAATTAAGCCTACCATCCACTACATCTCATCTCACATGGCCCAACAACATCAAACTTGGCCACATGCATCATTAAACACAAAAAAACAAGAGTTGAGTTTGAAGCTCAAAAACTCATCAGAAAACCAGAAACAACCCAGAAACTCAGATGATCAAGTCCAGAATTGTTACCTTTAATGGAGAATTCGACCCTAAGTTACCCTCTATGCCCTTCCAGCCTTTAGGTCCTTAGTTCCCAAAGCTCAAATCCCTTAATTTCCATCAAAAGTTCAAGTTCAGAAATCAACTCCAACAAAACTCAGAAAACTCATCAAAACTTTTAAACTTTACCTTAATTGGGTAGCTAATTCCTGCTAAATCTTCTAGCTTCACCAATAACCCAAGCCCCAAGCTCTAGCCTAAGCTTCCTCTGAGTAACAGCTTCAAAAATCCTCAAGGAGAGTGAGAGAGGAAGTGATCGATAGGGAGAGAAAAAGAAGTCTCTCTGTTTTTCTTCTTTCTTTCTTCCTTTTCTTTCCTTCAGCTTCTAACATATTCTACAAATCCCTCTAAGTCTAAAAAGGCAGAAAGACCCTTATTATCTTTTTAACCATCAAATGACCATTTTCCCTCCCATTAAAACATAAGCCTTTTAGTCATTCTAGGGGCATTTTGGTCATTTGTTCCCAATTCCCGCTAACTCCTCAAGTGTTCCTAATATTTACCACTTAAATCCCGTCACCTAACTAATCACTAATTATTTTCCTCAATATCCAATAGTCTCCAATATATTTCCCAAATTCCCAGATATACCCCCAGGCTCCCCCAAGTCGGGTATAAACCTCCGTTGTGACTAATTCGCTAAACCGCTCACTAGGATCGCCTTGAGTCACAAGCTGCAAATATATCCACATAATAATGTGGTCTTAACAATTTATCGCAAATAATTACATTTATGCCCTCAACGGGAAAAAATTACGAATATGCCCTTATAATTTAAATAGGGCCTACGTGCATACTTATACTCATAATCATGCATCTCATATATCCATATAATCATATAAGCATGCTTATCACATAATCATGCATTAAATAATTTAAATCACATATAAACAAGTTGTGCCCTCCTGGCACACTAACCAAGGCCCTTAAGCCTTATTAGTAAGTTTTGGGTCGTTACAATCTCCCTATAAGGGTCCCAACCCAAGGGGAGATCACACCAGGGACCAAAAAGGCTCCTCATAATAATCCTAGGTCGACCAAAGTCACCTAGCCCAAAAAGGGTCTCAAAGAAGACTCTTGCAAAGAGGGTCTCAAAGAAGACGCTTGCAAAAAGGGTCTCGAAGAAGACGCTTGCAAAAATATTACTATGGATAATAACAAGAAGGACACTTCTTGATCAAAAATAAAAAGTAAAAAGCACGAGCATGATCAATATAAAAAAAAAAGAGGATGAAAGATACCCAAAGGGTCAACACATCCGTAGAATAAACCAACATGCATACATAAGAGGAGCTCAAATGCTCCTCCAATGAGCATGGAACACTAACAAGATACCAAGTGTGTTTCTTCAACGAGCAAGTACTGGTAGACTTCGCATTCGAGTTGACATGATGAGTGAAGAAGAAGCCAACAAGACAAAAGGACCACAAGAAAAAAAATTGTTAAATCACTCTTCACTCTGAAATCTGACAAGCGTCGGATACACGTAAACCACACAAGGAAACATCTTAAGAGCACCACCCAATAGCTCACCTTGTTTAGACGATACTTCCTTGGCACCTTTGGGTAGTGTGCCTCAAACTCCTTCATGCGGTCCGATGTTTTGTACAACAATATCACCCGTGGGATCTGTACAAAAGAATGATTTGCATTAGTTAAACTTCAAAGGCATTGTGAGGGTCACCACTCATGAAGTATGCTTTTCCATATCTCAAAAACAAGGAAGCACACTTATACCTTGCATGTCATAAAGATGGCACAAAAAGAGTCTGCAAGAACACCTAAAGGCCTCCTTATAGACTGGGGAGCAAGTGTGGATGCCAAAATTCCATCAAGGAAAAAAGGTCTAATCCCTTGTGGAAATAAATGGCTAAGGGTCGCTTAGCCACTCCGTCGGGCTGACGCCAAAAATTCGACACGCACTCAAGACGGGCTCCTTGTCACCGACACCCCACAAGGTCAAAAAGTATGGTTCTTGCCTCTTTCAACTTTGGGTACTCTGTCACAAGGTCAGATCCCCTAGCAAGACCCATGTCTTGTGCCCAGAAAGGTTCCTTGAGAGACCCGCGTCTCACGCCAAAGCAGGCGCCTTGCAAGACAGCCACCGTGCACCAATTAGATGCCTCACGAGACTTGCCTTTCACGCCTGGTATGGTACCTTGTGCCCATGTGTAGACTCACACCCAGGAAGGCTCCTCGCGCTAGGAGCATGAATCATGCCCAGGAAGGCCCCTCATGCCTGGGGGGCACCTCGTGCCAATATGGCCCTCACAACAAAAGCTAGCCTTGTGCCTGCTCCCATAGCCTTGTATCGAGGCTCCTGCAAGGCACCTACATCGCATATGCTCCCAAGGCCTTGCGCCACCCCCTCGCGACATAGTCATGTGCACCCACTTCACAGCTGTTGATGGACCCAAAATGGGTATGTTTTAAATATTTATAACCCGCAAGCGCACGAATCGTATATGAAGTATAGTGTTTGTGTAAGCAGAAGATCGAACCCAAAGGAGTTGTCTAAAATAAAAAATAAAACTATTTTAAATCAAAATTAATAAATTCTAAACTTGCTCCAAAGATTGATGAGAATTTGTGACAAGAAAATCAAATAAGAGACAATAATAAAGAAATTAAAGACAATATATAAAAATAAATTAATGGTAGAAATCAAGATATTAAAAGAAGATTATTAAGGTGTTAGAATCCACAAAATATAAGTTCAATAATATTTATAAGTACATTGATTCCCACGTTTCATTAATAGTAGAAATTAATCAACTATCACTTATTCAAATTAGATATTCTATTTAGGAACAAATTATTATAGAATTGTAGGATTTATCTTCACTTTTAAAATTATAATTTCAAAGTATTTAACGTAAATCAATCTAATGAAATAACAAATAAATCAATGAATATTATTTATAAGGCAAAACATAATATTTTTGTTATAAGCATTTGATGTGCACAATTTAATGGCACACATTAATAAAAGAATATTATGATTTTGCACTAATGAAGAACAAAGTGTACATATGTTCTAACAATAAAAAATACAAGATATTTAAGATGAAAGAAAATATTTGAAGGGGAAAATTCATAAATTTTATTGCACAAAATGGGAAATCAACATATAACAAAAGTACTATCTAGTTACATATTGTTTCATCATCACCTTAATAATCTTAAAAATATTAGAAACTTATAACTAGAATAGAAAATACAAACCAAAAATTACAAAAATAAATAGAAAAATTTGGAGGAGGAACCCCCAAAATTTTCCTCTAAAATCTCAAAGAAAAAATGACCAATAAGAAGAAAATGAAGATAATGGAGTGGTCTTGAAAGTGTAGCAAATGTGTAGTGAAAACCTCCTCCCTATTAAGCACACCTAACTCTCTTATTTATAGCCGAAAAGTGTTTAAAATAATAAATTTAAATTAATTAAATTGATTAAATTAAATTTGAAATGAAGAATAATATGGCATATAGGGATAAACTTTAGGTGTAATGATGATTTTGTGGTGAAAAATGTAAGAAAGTGTGGTAAATATGACATTTTTGAACAAAGGGACAAGGGGACATTGTTGGGCTCAAGAAAATTAGAGGCATGCATGGGTGGCTGCTGGTAGGGGAATTGGGCTCGGGCTGGGCAGTTGGGCACAGGCCCAAGTGGCTAGGAAGGTTGGGGCTAGCGTGTGGGCCAAGTGGGGCAGGTAGGCCTAGGAGGCTTTGGCTGGCTGAGTAGGCGTGGGCCTGGGTGGAAGTTGCTGCTGGGAGCGGGCCTGCAGGCATTGGGCCAGGGCAGAAGGTACAGTTGGGTGTTGGGCTCACGTGGGAGGCACGGGCCTGGGCAGAGAGGAAAGTTGGCTTGGGCCTTGCTTCAAAATCATCAATTTTTCTTTCTTTTCTTTCAAAACTAACACTTTTTTTTTTCTTTTCTCTTCTTTATTTTCAAGAATAACAAAAATGCAAAGTACATCCTACATAATAAATAAACATTAAATTATAATCAAATATTTTCAATTATAAAATAAATCATATTAAGTCCATGGAAATATTAATTAAAATTTAATTTACTTTGGCAATTAAGTTCAATAAAATCATATTTTTAACTTTTAATCTAACAACACTAATTTCAAATAATTAAACTACAACATATTATAATAAAATATTTATAAAAGCACACAAAAATCTATAAAATCATTATAAGACTAATAAATTCAAAATTACTAAAAAAAACTTAATAAATTAATTAAAAACTCAAGAACTAAGCAACAATTGGCTTACAAAATGTGGTAAAATAACTCTATTTTGTAGAGTTATCAAACCCATAAACTTAATATTTTGCTGGTCCTCGAGCAAAAGAAAAATAATAAACACACATTTTTTTTTAATTGGTGATGTCAAATGTTTTCCTCAAGAATTATATAATTGAAATAGTTCAAATAAAATCACAAATAAAAGTAAAGCTTATGTAATTAATTAAAAAGTTAAAATGGTTTTCAAAATAGATATTTAACATGCAAACACAAAAACTATTATCAAATCATCATGTGAACATTAGACAAGTTTATGCAAACAAAAAATAAATTAAATCTCAATAAACACATTTTCTTTTATATATAAATCTCATAAGTTTACTTTTCTTATCTCCCTCCACTAATGTAGAATAAAATATTACCTAGAATCGCTAGGACTTTATTAGGCTTATAATATGGCTAGGCAAAATGATGAGATAAAAGATAAAAAAAACTTGGTCTAACTCACTAGTTGCTAACTTTGATTCTTTCATAACCATTTTTTTTCAACAAATATTTCTACATTCCAATTACTCGCCATCATGTTTCCAATACTACTTCTCACCACTTGCATATATATATATATATATATTTTTAAGCCACTATTTTATTTTTCTTTTCTTAAGTCACAAAATATGTATATATATATTTTCAATGTCTCTTTTTTTTCTTTCCAAACCTTGAGTAAATTGAGTAATTATAAATAATAATGACCATACTCCTGATGTAAGGAATGAATTTGTAGAAATAAGCAACTTTAAATATGGGTGAAACAAGAATGGCTTGTGTTTGGCTCAAATTGGTGAACTATGGAATATTATATGTGATGATAATAAATAGAAAGGCTCCAAAGATGGCCTAAATCATTTCTTATATAATGTCTTTTCTAGGATTTCGTCTCAAGAGAAAGTCAAGCAAATTCTAGGATTTTTCAAAATTTTTTATTCTTAGATATTTAAATACTTTAATGTTTATATAAACTTTGTCCAAATATCACACTAATTCAAATAGAATAGAAAAAGTGTCATATAATGAAAAAAAAATCTATAATTAAAGAAAACTAACTCAAAAATTAAAAACAAAGCTTAAGATTTTTTTTTTTACTTTTCTAATAACTAAGAACAATTTCAATCATAATTCTTATCATCTGAAAATGAAAATCACCAATATATATATATATATAAATTTCAAACAAAACAATTTTTTTTAACATTATATAAAAAAAGAAAATCACATAAAAACAAAAGAAAAACACACAACATGTAACGCCCTGGATAGCCAAGACCGTTACACTGTGTGATTATAAAGGTGCAAGTCTTGCTAATCAAGTCATTTAATCAAAATGTTTTACCAAAACTATAGTTGAACTAGGGTTGAAAGATTTTGATCTCAAAAGCTGCATTTCTTATAAATAAACATTTTCTTCTTACATGGGATCCCAAAAGTAATGAGTTAAAGATTGTCTACAAGAGATTCAAAATCTAAATACAACAATAATTAGCCACTCTAAGGCAAAACAGATAGGTAGGCAATACTCGTCCTGATCCACTCCTCGGCCATGGCGATCAAACAGCTGACTATGTACATTCATCCCCACAGCTCTCCATCTCAGGATTGGTCCAACTTTCATTTTCCTTTACCTGCACCACGTAGCACCCGTGAGCCAAGGACCAGCAAGAAAACACAATAACAGAGAATACTCAATCAACAGACAGTCAAATATATCATATCGCATAAGCATGTACTCAACAGTTTAGGCATTCATTATAATCAAGTATTCATCATACCAATTATATCACGTCATATCCATAATCAATCCACATATGATAACTAGGGTTAATGCCCTTAGGCCGCACCCTCTATTTATCCCACTGACTCCGGCCCACTTAAACCGAGCACAGTGAATGTTAAGCAGTCCTCGGCTACTAGTGGTCGAGCCGCGCCCTGTGCGCAAGTATAATTTACGGCACCCTTAGGCAAATTATCACATGCCCCATGGCGTAATACCATCTATGACATTATAGAGTTATCAGGAGCACTTAGTCCCATGACAAACACATAACCCGGTGCATTTTTCTTACCTTTAGCTTTGCTGGCTTTGATCGATTGATCCTCAAGCACGACCCTCTCGAGACCTAGCGCACACCTAGTCACAACCATAAATCAAAATCATCACCAAACCTCAATTCCATAACCAAGCCTCGGGAAGCTCTAGTTCCACTAAACGGGGTGGTGGAATCGAACCCCGAACCCCCGGGCAAAATCCCTTGAAAATAACCCAAAAACCCTTTTTCTGGGAACAGGGTAGCGCTACAGTGCTCTTTGGAGGGTGCTACAACGCTACAAGAAGAACCCAAAAATGCCCCAGAATACTTGGCCTAGCGCTACAATGCCCAAAGGCTAGCGCTGTAGCGCTAGTCACAGAACAACAACTCCTGCATTTTTCCTCTTTCAATTTTCCCTGAACCAAACCGTACCAAAACTCTTCCAAACTTCAACCAAACACAAAATCAAGCCTACCAACATCCTCCACTCATCCCAAGCATCCCAAATACACATAACCCAATCACATGCATCCCTAAACATAGAATTCACCATGGCTGGACCCAAAACTCAGAAACTCAATAAAACCACAGAAATCACAAAGCTTAAGCTTGAATTCCTTACCTCTGATGGATGCGCTTAGCCTAGGTTGTGTCCCAATCTTGCTTAGCCTTCTCCTCCTCAAATCTTCAGCCTCAACTCCCTAGAATTCCCACAGAATTATTCTTAGGAAAACCAGCTCAACATCAATACTAGGAACTGAATACTACCCTGAACCTTACCTCAAATGAATGGATTTCCCTTGCTAAATCCTTGCTAATTCTTCAAGCCAGACCAAGGACCTTCACCTCAAGCTTCTACTCTGAATCTCCCTGAGTTTCTGTCCCAAAAGACCTCCAGAACTGTTGGAGAAAAGCCTAAACCTAGAGAGAGAAAGATAGACTTCTAATTCCCTTTCTTTCCTTCCTTTCCTTTCTTTTCCTTCCTTCAGAATTCCAGCCCCTTCTACATATTCCACTAAGTATAAAACCTTAATAATACCTATCCTTTATAAGCCAAATGACCACAATACCCTCCCATAATTTCCTAAGCCTTTTAATCCACCTAGGGGCATTTTGGTCATTTCACCCAATTCCCCCTAATTCCTCGAGTGTCTCTAATATTTATCGCTTACTTCCCGACACCTAACTAATCACAAATTACATTCCTCAATATCAAAACTGAACCCAATATACTCTCCAAATTCCCAGAAATACCCCCAAGCTCACCCCGAGCCGGGTATAAATCCCCGCTGTGACTTTTTTTCTAAACCGCTCACTGGGATCGCCTCGAATCACAGATTACAAATATATCCACATAATAATGTGGTCTCAACAATTTATCACATATATATATATACAGTTATGCCCTCAACGGGCCAAAATTACGATTATGCCATTCTAACCTAACCAGGGCCTACATGCATACTAATACACATAGTCATGCATCACAGATATCCATGTAGTCATATAACATGCGTTTAATCGTTAAATCACATATAATCCAATTATTCCCTCCCGGCACACTAATCAAGTCCCTTAAGCCTTATTAGTAAATTTGGGTCATTACAACTATCCCCTGCTAATGAGAATTTCATCCTCGAAATTTACATGAATAACTCGGGATACTGATCCTGCATCGTTGTCACAAGCTCCCAGGTCGCCTCCTCGACCCTACTCTTCCTCCATAGTACCTTAACAAGAGGAATTGTCTTATTCCGTAGTACTTTATCTTTCCGATCTAGGATCTGAACCGGTTGCTCTTCATAAGCTAGGTCCGACTACAATTCCAAGTCTTCATACCTTAACACATGAGTTGCATCTGAGAAGTACTTCTGGAGCATAGAAACATGGAATACATCATGGACTCTTGACAATGATGGCGGCAAGGCTAACCTGTAAGCCACCTGACCTATCCTTTCCAGTATCTCAAAAGGTCCGATGAACCTAGGGCTTAGCTTGCCCCTTTTACCAAACCTCCTCACCCCTCGCAATGGTGAAACTCAAAGTAACACGTGGTCCCCAACCTAAAACTCCACGTCCCTACGCTTGGGATCAGCGTAGTTTTTCTGTCTGCTCTGTGAGGCGAGCATCCTAGCTCGAATCTTCTCTATAGCTCCACTTGTCCTCTGAACCATATCTGGCCCAAAATACTTCCTTTCACCCATTTCATCCCAATGAATGGGTGATCTGCACTTCCTCCCATATAACATCTCGTAGGGAGCCACTCCAATCATTGATTGATAACTATTGTTGTACGAAAATTTAATCAACGGGAGATACTTATCCATGACCCTTCAAAGTCGATCACGCATATCTTCCAACACCTGAATCGTCCTCTTAGACTGTCCATCAGTTTAAGGATGAAAGGCTGTACTGAAATTCAACTGAGTTCCCATAGCCTTCTACAAACCACTCCAAAACTTGGAAGTAAAGATGGGATCCCGGACTGACACTATGGACTTAGGAACTCCATGGAGACGTACAATCTCCCTCACATACAACTTAGCATACTGATCCACAGTACATGTTGACTTCACTGGAAGAAAATGGGCTGACTTGGTGTACCTGTCCACTATTACCCACACCGAGTCATGAAGCCCTACCGTCCTGGGTAAACCTCCCACAAAATCCATCGTAATATCCTCCCATTTCCACTCGGGAATACCAAAAGGCTGAAGCATCCCTGCTGGTCCCTGATGCTCAGCTTTCACCTGCTGACAAGCTAAGCATTTGGCTATGTACTCCACCACATCCTTCTTCATCCCAAGCCACCAATATAACATCCGTAGATCCTGGTACATCTTCGTGGTACCCAGATGTAGTGAGTACGGCGTCATATGAGACTCAACTAATATCTCCTGTCTGATCCCATCATCAGTTGGAACACAAATCTGTCCCTGATACCGAAGCAAACCAGCTTCAGAAATATAATAGTCCTTAGTTGTTCCCGCTAAGACATTCTCTCTAACCTCCTGTAACTGAGCATCTACCAACTATCCCTCTTTAATCTGCTCTAGCAAGGTCGACTGCAGAGTCACATTGGCCAACCGGCCTACCACCAATTCTATCCTCGCTCTGACCACCTCATCAGCTAACTCTCTCGAGATCTGGGTGGAACTGAACAACTGACCTGGGCCTCTCCGGCTCAATGCATTCACCACTACGTTTGCTTTCCCTGATGGTAAAGAATATCACAATCATAATCTTTCACCAACTCTAGCCAATGTCTGTCTCATGTTCAGGTCCTTCTGTGTAAAGAAATATTTCAGACTCTTATGTTCAGTGTATACCTCGCATTTCTCCCCATACAGATAATGTCGCCAAATCTTGAGTGCGAACACCACCGCTGCTAACTCCAAATCATGAGTAGGATACTGCTGCTCATACTCCTTCAGCTGTCGTGATGCATAAGCTATGACCTTCTCCTTCTGCATCAACACACAGCCTAAACCCAACCTCGATGCATCGCAATAGACCACAAACTTCCCTTCCCCCGAAGGAAGACTCAACACAGGCACAGAAATAAGTCGTCGCTTCAGCTCTTGAAAACTGTCTTCACACTTGTCCGACCAGATAAACTTCAAATTCTTCCATGTCAATTCTGTCATCGGTGCCACTATCTTTCAGAAACCTTCCACAAACCGTCTATAAGAACCCACTAGACCAAGAAAACTCCGCACCTCCGAGGTGTTCCTTAGCCTCGGCCAATCCCTAACTACCTCCACCTTAGATGGATCCACCTTAATCCCATCTGCACCCACGATATGTCCAAGGAATGTCACTTCTCGTAGCCAACATTCACATTTCTTGAACTTGGCGTACAACTGATGCTCCCTCAACCTTTGAAGAACCTGTCAGAGATGAATCTCGTGCTCTGCCTCTGAACTGGAGTACACTAAGATGTCGTCAATGAAGACAATAACGAACTGATCCAGAAAATCCTTGAACACCCTGTATGAAGGCTGCTGGGGCATTGGTCAAACCAAACAACATGACTAGAAACTCATAGTGGCCATACCTCGTTCGGAAAGCCGTCTTCGAAATGTCCTCATCCTTGATCCTTAGCTGGTGATAACCAGATCGAAGATCAATCTTTGAGAACATCATCTTACCCTGCAGCTGATTGAACAAGTCATCAATCCTTGGTAGGGAATACTTATTCTTGACAGTCAACTTGTTCAATTCCCTATAGTCTATACACGTTCTCAATGTCCTGTCCTTCTTCTTCACAAACAAAACTAGAGCACCCCATGGTGAGTAACTAGGCCTAATGAACCCCAAATCTAGAAGCTCTTACAACTGTATCATCAATTCTTTCAGTTCTGCCGGTTCCATCCTATATGGTGCCCTCGACACTGGCTCTATCCCCAATGCCAATTCAATGACAAACCAAATCTCTGATGCGGTGGCAACCCCGGCAAGTCCTCAGGGAACACATCCAATAACTCGCAAACCAATCTGGTCTCTTCCGGTCCTACTGGTGAAACCCTAGTGGTATCCACCACACTAGCCAGAAAACCTATACACCCTCCTTGTAGCAGATCTCTAGCTCTCAGCGCTGATATCCTGGGTACGAGGGGTCCATGCACCGCTCCCACATAAACAAAGGGATCCTCGCCCTCTGGCTCAAAAGTCACCATCTTCTTTCTGTAGTCAATGGTAGCTCCATATCTAACCAAACAATCCATACCCAAAAACATATCAAAGTCCTCCATACTCAGCTCAATAAAATCTACTGACAACTCTCTACCATCAACTATCACTGGCAGTGCTCTAATCCACCTCCTATATACCACCAGTTCCCTTGTAGGCAAAATAGTCCCAAACCCTGAAGTACAATACTCACTAGGTCTACACAGTCTATCAATCACCTTACTAGAAACAAACGAATGTGTAGTACCAGAGTCTATCAATACAGTAAAAGGAGAGCCAGCGCTAGAAAGCTGACCTGTCACTACCGAGGGGCTAGCCTCGGCCTCTGCCTGTGTCAAGGTGAACACTCGAGATGGAGTCAAGCTGTCCACCTTCCCTGCATCTCCCTTCTTCACTGTCAGGCAATCTTTCTTGAGGTGTCCTACCACCACGCACACATAACAGGCCTTAGCCCGACATTCGCCTGGATGGCGTCGTCTACACCTCGTGCACTCAGGATAAGTCCTCCATGTATCACCGCCTCCCTGAAGGCCACCCTGAGTACCCCGACCTCTCCTATTAGGACCAGGAGCGGTCAAAGCATTAGGGGTCTTCCTCTTCAAATCACTGGGGCCTCCGCACCTACCAGAACCAGAATATGGAGGCACCGCCCTGCGGCCCTCCCGCCTTGCTGCACTCTCCCTCCAAATCTTATTTTCTGCTTCCTCAGCAGTAAGAGCCTTCTCCACAGCCTGGGCATAAGTTGTCCCTCTAGGTACTATTGTAATTCTCACATCTCGGGCTATCATAGCATTCAGCCCTCTGATAAATTTGTCCTGCCTAGCTGCATGAGTAGGCACAAGGTCTTGTGCGAACTTCGTAAGTCTATCAAACTTTAGGGCATATTCTGTAACTGTCATGCTGCCCTGAACTAGCCCCACGAACTCATTTAACTTCGTTGCCCTGATGGCAACATTATAAAACTTCTGACTAAATAAGTCCTTGAATCCTTCCCAAGTCAACACAGTAACATCCCTCATCTGTGACGCCACCTCCCACCAGATCCGGGCATCCTCTCTCAGCATATATGTGGCACAGGCCACTCTGTCATAACCCTCTCCCGTCATAAAGTCCAGAATGGTAGTAATCATAGTCATCCACTGTTCAGCTTCCAGTGGATCAGGTCATCCTTCGAAGATCGGGGGCTGCTGTTTTCTGAACCGCTCATACAACGACTCCCATCTATTCCCAACCTCAACTGGCTGCGCAACAGGTACCACTACAGGTGGCACAATAGGGGCAATGCTCCCTGATGGAGCCTCCTGCTGCAGAATTCAGATTTGTTTGTCTTGGCTCTGTAACCGAGCCTGCATGTCTGCCATAAGCTGCTGCCAGTTCTCATGGACTAGCGGAGGGGTCTGGCCCTGATCATTATCTCTAGTCCCAGACCTGCCGGCTAGTCGTGTAGATTTTCTTGTACACATAATTATCCAAGTCAATCTGCAAACAACAACTCAACAATCAGACTATGATGACAGGGTAATAATCCTTTCATGATCCACCACTGGAACTCCAATCATTCACAAACAATCAAGATATAGCAATTTATCCAAATATTTACCCATATATTCATTCACATGCATAGCAATGCTGATAAGCACGCCTCAATATCATCATGCAATAGTCAAGGGCCAGGCCCTATCAGTATCTCATGCTCCCTATTAATCAAGCAGATATCAACAATCATATATCATTCAAATCATTTAAGCACATAGTCATGTATACACAATTTACCAAACCCTGAGTCGAGCTTGGCTTTCGCGGCGAATGTACATGTCCAACAAGTCTTCAGGAACCCTTAAACCTAGGACGCTCTCATACTAAGTTGTAACGCCCTGGATAGCCAAGATCGTTACACTATGTGATTATAAAGGTGCAAGACTTGCTAATCAAGTCATTTAATCAAAACGTGTTAACAAAACTATAGTTGAACTAGGGTTGAAAGATTTTGGTCTCAAAAGCTGCATTTCTTATAAATAAACATTTTCGTCTTACATGGGATACCAAAAGTAATGAGTTAAAGATTGTCTACAAGAGATTCAAAATCTAAATACAACAATAATTAGCCACTCTGAGGTAAAACAGACAGGTAGGCAATACTCGTCCTGATCCACTCCGAACTGCTGACTATGTACATTCAGCCCCACAGCTCTCCATCTCAGGATTGGTCCAACTTGCCTTTGCCTTTACCTGCACCACGTAGCACCCGTGAGCCAAGGCCCAGCAAGAAAACACAATAACAGAGCATACTCAATCAACAGACATTCAAATATCTCATATCGCATAAGAATGTACTCAACAGTTTAGGCATTCATGATAATCAAGTATTCATCATACCAATTATATCACTTCATATCCACAACCAATGAATATATGATAACTAGGGTTAATGCCCTTAGGCCGCACCCTCTATTTATCCCATTGACTCCGGCCCGCTTAAACCGAGCTCAGTGAATGTTAAGCTATCCTCGGCTACCAGTGGCCAAGCCGCACCCTGTGCGCAAGTATAATTTACGGCACCCTTAGGCCGATTATCACAAGTCCCATGGCGTAATACAATCTATGACATTATACAGTTATCGGGAGCACTTAGTCCCATCACAAACACATAAGCGGGTGCAGTTTTCTTACCTTTAGCTTTGCTGGCTTTGATCGATTGATCCTCAAGCACGACCCTCTCGAGCCCTAGTGCACACATAGTCACAACCATAAATCAAAATCATCACCAAACCTCAAGTCCAAAACCTAGCCTCGGGATCAATCCCGAGCCCTCAGGAAGCTCTAGTTCCACCAAACGGGGTGGTGGAATCGAACCCCGAACCCCCGGGCAAAAATCCTTGAAAATAACCCAAAAACCATTTTTCTGGGAACAGGGTAGTGCTACAGCGCTCTTTGGAGGGCGCTACAGCGCTACAAGCAGAACCTAAAAACTTCCTAGAATACTTGGCCTAGCGCTACAATGCCCAAAGGCTAGTGCTGTAGCGCTAGTCAGAGAACAACAACTCCTGCATTTTTCCTCTTTCGATTTTCCCTGAACCAAACCCTACCAAAACTCTTCCAAACTTCAACCAAACACAAAAAACAAGCCTACCAACATCCTCCACTCATCCTAAGCATCCCAAATACACATAACCCAATCACATGCATCCCTAAACATAGAATTCACCATGGCTGGACCCAAAACTCAGAAACTCAATAAAACCACAGAAATCACAAAGCTTAAGCTTGAGTTCGTTACCTCTAATGGATGAGCTTAGCCTAGGTTGTGTCCCACTCTTGCTTAGTCTTCTCCTCCTCAAATCTTTAGCCTCAACTCCCTAGAATTCCCACAGAATTTTGCTTAGGAAAACCAGCTCAACATCAATACTAGGAACTGAATACTACCCTAAACCTTACCTCAAATGAATGGATTGCCCTGATAAATCCTTGCTAATTCTTCAGGCCAAAACAAGGACCTTCACCTTAAGCTTCTACTCTAACTCTCCCTGAGTTTCTGTCCCAGAAGACCTAAAGAACTGTTGGAGAAAAGCCTAAACCGAGAGAGAGAAAGATAGACTTCTAATTCCCTTTCTTTCCTTCCTTTCCTTTCTTTTCCTTCCTTCAGAATTCCAGCCCCTTCTACATATTCCACTAAGTATAAAACATTAAGAATACCTATCTTTTATAAGCCAAATGACCACAATACCCTCCCATAATTTCCTAAGCCTTTTAATCCACCTAGGGGCATTTTGGTCATTTCACCTAATTCCCGCTAATTCCTCGAGTGTCTCTAATATTTATCGCTTACTTCCCGACACCTAACTAATCACAAATTACATTCCTCAATATCAAAAATGACCCCAATATACTCTCCAAATTCCCATAAATACCCCTAGGCTCACCCCGAGCCGGGTATAAATCTCTGTCGTGACTTTTTCGCTATACCGCTCACTGGGATCGCCTCGAATCACAGATTACAAATATATCCACATAATAATGTGGTCTCGACAATTTATCTCATATATATATATATATACAGTTATGCCCTCAATGGGCCAAAATTACTATTATGCCCTTCTAACCTAATCAGGGCCTACATGCATACTAATACACAAAGTCATGCATCACAGATATCCAGGTAGTCATATAACATGCGTTTAATCGTTAAATCACATATAATCCAATTATGCCCTCCCGGCACACTAATCGAGGCCCTTAAGCCTTATTAGTAAATTTTGGTCATTACACCACACTACCCCCAAACTTATACGAAACATTGTCCTCAATGAGCAATAAAATGGAGAAAAGTTAAGAAATGCTCCCTTGAATGTATGTTTCCTTGATTTTGCTCCTTTGTTTTTTTTTTTTGGCAAGAAGTTTCATTCAAGCTTTTTGGATATTGGAAAACATGAAATAAAACACACAACAACAAGTGAAATACAAAATGAAATATGAAATGGAACATGAAAATATGGGCTGCCTCCCACAAAGCGCTTTATTTTATAGTCTTTAGCTCGACTATTTTTTTTTCTTCTTGTTATCCCATACCCAATCGATGGTGTAGAATTTTATTTGTAGGGTGAGTTATGACTTTGATGCAAATACCATAAATAATAATTAATAACATCACACCTACAAGACAAATAGAAGTATGAAATTTTGATGGATTTTCAATAAAGTATGAAAATTGCACATCTTTTTTAACCTCCCCTTCAATTTGAGTGAATATGCATATTTCTTCAACTATGGGCTCATGAGATACAACAATATCATTTTCTTTTTCCTCATGATCAATTTAAATTAATTCATCCAACTCCTTAGTTTCAAGTAATAGTTGGATGCTATTCAAAGGTTCTTCGACAACTTCATTCTCTTTTTCACTTTCAACTTGACTATTCGGATTGGGAATGGGTTGGTTGGGATGAGCTTGTTTTTCCGACTCTATAACAGTTGCAAGTTGCCCTATTATTTTCTCAATTTTTGAGATTGACTAAGACTGGACTTGTAAGATTTGGTGGGTTGATTGCATGAACTGTTGTAGGGTATCCTCTAAAGATGGGCTCGTTTCTTGTTGAATGGGATATGATAACTCGAATTGGGCATGACATTGATTATGCATGTTGAATTCATGCCCTTCATTCATTGGAGACTGGGCATGACTCCATGAAAAATTTTGATTATGGGAGGGGGTAAAAGGGATATCAAAGGATTCATGCATATCATACATATCATTAGTTTCTCCATAATTTAAATTTGAGTGCTCATAATAGTTGTACTCAAAATTCTAACTATAATTAAAATGATCTATTTCCAGAGACTTTTTTTAAAGTATTTTCTTTTCACAATTACACAATAATATGATAAGAGACAAAGAAAAATAAGGTAAACTTAAATAAGACTATAAAAAATTAGGCAAGAGTAGGGAGGCATAGCATGTCATCAACCATAACAAAAATAAAGTAAAAATTAGAAGGCACAAGTGCCATCAACTAAAACATAAGATAAAAGACTAGGAGGCAAAATTGTCATCAATTAGCTAGGAGGCAAAATTTCCATCAACTATTAAATTGCAAAAAATAAAATAAAAATAACAACAAGATAAGTAAAGAAAATTACAACAAAATTAGGAGGCACAAGTGCCGTCAACTATAAAAATTAAAAAGATAGATAGATAGATAGGAGCCGTCAACTATAAAAATTAAAAAGATCAATAGATAGGAGGCACAAGTGCCGTCAACTAAAAAAATAATAAATATAAATATATAAGTAAGTTTTTTTTTATGGGCTGTAGAACCATCCCAAATTATCTTTTCATCCTCTTTTTTCTTAGTTTTATATATTTTTTAAGTGCAAAAATTGAAATAACTAGTAGAAGAATTTACTAACCTTGAGATAAATTTCGTTTCTTTTCTTGCAACTCCCCGGCAATGGCGCCAAAAACTTGATGGACCCAAAATGGGTATGTTTTAAATATTTATAACTCGCAAGCGTATGAATCGTATATGAAGTATAGTGTTCGTGTAAGCACGAGATCGAACGCAAAGGAGTTGTCTAAAATAAAAAAGAAAACTATTTTAAATCAAAATTAATAAATTCTAACCTAGCTCCAAAGATTAATGAGAATTTGTGACAAGAAAATCAAATAAGAGACAATAATAAACAAATTAAAGACAATATATAAAAATAAATTAATAGTAGAAATCAAAATGGTAAAAGAAGATTATTAAGGTATTAGAATCCACAAAGTATAAGTTCAATAATATTTATAAGTACATTGATTCCCAAGTTTCATTAATAGTAGAAATTAATCAACTATCACTTATTCAAATTAGATATTCTATTTAGGCACAAATTATTATAGAATTGTAAGATTTATCTTCACTTTTAAAATTATAATTTCAAAGTATTTAACGTAAATCAATCTAATGAAATAACAAATAAATCAATTAATATTATTTATAAGGCAAAACATAATATTTGTGTTCTAAGCATTTGATGTGCACAATTTAATCACACGCCTTAATCAAAGAATTTTATGATTTTGCACTAATGAAGAACAAAGTGTACATATGTTCTAAGAATAAAAAATACAAGATATTTAAGATGAAAGAAAATATTAGAAGGAGAAAATCCATAAACTTTATTGCACAAAATGGGAAATCAACATACAACAAAAATACTATCTAGCTACATATTGTTTCCTCATCACCTTAATAATCTTAAAAATATTAGAAACTCATAACTAGAATAGAAAATACAAACCAAAAATTACAAACATAAACAGGAAATTTTGGAGAAGGAACCCCCAAATTTTTCCTCTAAAACTCATAGAAAAAATGACCAAAAAGAAAAAAAAAAGATGAAGAGAATGGAGTGGTCTTGAAAGTGTAGTAAATGTGTAGTGAAAACCTCCTCCCCATTAAGCACACCCAACTCCCTTACTTATAGCCAAAAAAGTGTTTAAAATAATCAATTTAAATTAATTAAATTGATTAAATTGAATTTGAAATGAAGAATAATATGGCATATAGGGGTAAATTTTAGGTGTAATGATGTTTTTATGGAGAAAAATGTAATGCCCCAGAATCCCTAATGCAGTTTAATGGCTGGATAAGTTGGCCGGGAGGACCATAACTGTTTAATCATGCTATTAAATGATAATATGCATGTTTATGTGAATTATATTATAATATGATGATAAATGCATGCATGTGGATCCACATTTCATTACAGGGGTGTTTTGGTAATTTGCCTTGTTGAGGGTGTAATTGTATATTAGTATGCATGTCGGTGACATATTTTTTAGACCACATTATAATGTGAGTTTGTTTGAGCTATTCGGCATGAGACGATCTTGGATATTAATTAGTGGTCTAGTCATACCAGCTTTAAGTTCGGGGCTCGGGGTGAGTCTTGGGGTGATTTTAATGATTAGAGTGTTGCCGGGAATTAAAGGGTAACGAGATATGAACTATTAGTGTTTGAGAATATCGAGAATAGCGAGAATTGGAGAGCATTAATTATGATTAATGAGAAAGATGGGAAATACCATTTTTTTCCCTTGGGAGCCTTTAGAAACCCTTAATTGACCTAGGGGTATTTTGGTCTTTTCACCCCTAGGATAGATATAAGCCATTTATGGCTGTAGAAAAGAAGAGAAAACAGAGTATAGTTCAAGAGCCTTCCCGTACCTTTTCTCCTTCAGTTTTCTTTGTGATTTTTGAGCCATTCTTGAGGATTCAAGCTTGGGAAGTAAGCCTTGGGAGTTTGGGAGTGTGTTCCACCATTGAAGACCATCATAATCTGAGCTTGAGGTAAGTTTCTAGCAATTAAAATCCCTGCTTTGCTTTGTTTTATCTTTGGTTTTCAGCTGAGATTTCTAGGTTGGGTGATTGGTTTTGTTTTGAGTTTTGGCTAGGGTTCTTGTGGTTGTGATGCTTGGGGTATGTGAGGATGGTTTTTGGGTTCATTTGGCACCAAAAATGGGATTTGGAAGCATTGGAATCGAGTTAGAACTAAAGGAGTCAAAGAAGGAGGTTTCAGGGGAAAACCAGTTTGGAAGTAGCGCTACAGTGCCCATCTAAGAGCGATGTAGCGCTACACAAGATGTTTTCTGGGCAGTTGGGGGTTCTAAGTATAGTACTGGGGCGCTAGGGAGCAGTGATGTAGCGCTACTCTGTTCCTCCAGAATTCTGCTTTGAGTGTTTTTAAGGGTTTTTGGCTCGGGGTTTCAATATTAAGTGCTAGCGAATGTTGTTTACTTGTGTATGGGACTGATTAGTCAGGGACGGCACTGGTCGCGTATCACTAACCTAAGAGTAAGAAACATCGTAAGCATCCTGAACACAGGGTCGAATGAAGATTAGATCTAATCGATATCAGCGTTGAATGACTCTAAGGCATTAATGCTGGACCGACCCTAAGGTCGATGAAACTTATAACCGCTTGACTAGTCTAAGCTAGTTACTCAGAGCCAGGGCCACAGGCCTAGGTGACTGTTTGTCATATGGATAGGGAACAATTTTCCAGGGTTATGACTCTATGGTCATGAGGAAGGTTATGTTGGTGACTAGTCATCATGCACCTATCCTGTTTAAGCTAGTGAACTGTTCACTTATCTGTTAAGCCCGGTGACTCTATCGTCACATGGCTAAAGGGAGTTGTACCCACCTTAGTGACTTTTCCTCTGTCACCTACCTGTTTTGGACTAAATGTCCTGAATGATTATTATGATCATTGTTGATATTATATAATGCTATATTGTGTTTTCTTGCTGGGTCTTGGCTCATGGGTGCTATGTGGTGCAGGTAAAGGGAAGGAAAAGCTAACCCATCCTTGAGTGGAGATCTTAGATGGTGATGTGTACATATGCAGTCGCTTGACAACCACGGCCAAGGAGTTCTCAGAGGAACTAGGGGGTTTACCCTATTTTTGCTGCTTAGGTCGGTGGGTTTGTAAATTTGAAACAGTAATGACCATTTTGAGTTGTAAATAGCTGGTAAATGTTTTGATGGGCCCATGAACAAATTTATGTATTAAATAAAATATATCCTTTCCTTTTGATTGGTTTTCCACCTTAGTCTATTAATAACTCTTAGAGAATGTTTTTAACCAAAGGACTCGGGTAGTGAGTCAAATTTCTGGTTCACCGTTCACCGTAAATGTTATGGGGTAACCAGGGCATTACAACTTGGTATCAGTGCATGCCAAGGTTAGGGTTCCTGTAGACTGGCTGGGCATGTACATACATCACTAAAGTCAAGCTCGACTCATGGTTTGGTAATTATTTATGTAGATATATGTATAACTGCTTAAATATAGTATATATGCTTTACCTATGTGCATGAGACACCATGTTAAACGTATGCCCTGAAATATTATATCATCAGCAAATGTGTGCTAAATAGTACTGAGATTGCTGGAACATACTTATTAGTATTGTTGTTTGTGAATTATTATGTGATACATGCTGAGTGCTAAATGCTATAAACATGTATCTGCTTGTATAATTGTATGACTATGGAATATGATAATTGTCTGCTTGTTCTTGGACCGTAAGGCAGCAAGAGGTTTAGTTATTACTACCTGACTGGCTGTATTTATCATTGTTTCAGCAAGGTATAACAGATAAGAATGAATCCAGGGCAGACAGATACGTCAGCTGGCCAGAGTGATCAAGGCCAGAATAATAAAAGTCAGGGTCAGGAGAATGACCAGTCACAGATTCCATAGCCAACTCTTGTAAACTGGCAGTAGATAGTTAGTGATCTGCAGGCAACAGTGTTGAGACAGGGAGAAGAGCTTCATCTCCTGAGATAGCAGCAAGCCCCTACAGTGGCTAGTGTATCAGAGGCACCCCCTGTGTTGGTACCAGCAGCAGAGCAGTTGCCCGAGGTTGGAAATAAATGGGAGCCTCTTTATGAAAGGTTCAGGAAACACCAACCTCCAGTTTTTTAGGGCAGTGCAGATCCTGCCAAGGCAAAACAATGGATGAGTATGATTACCACTATTCTTGATTTCATGATGTTATCTGGTAATGAGAGGGTGGCATGCGCCACTTATATGTTTCAGGAGGATGCCCGAATTTGAAGGGAGGTAATTACCCAAACCAAGAATGTTAATGCCCTGAGTTGGGAAAAGTTTCAGACTCTGTTCAACGGGAAATATTATAATGATGCCATCAGGGCGGCAAAGGCTGAGGAATACATTAGGCTACTTCAGGGAAATTTGTCAGCCACTGAGTATGCCTTGAAATTTGATCGTTTGGTGAAATTTTTCGTGGAACTGGTGCCCACTGACGGGACCAGAAGAGAGAGATTTCTTCAGGGGCTACAGCCTAAATTAGCCCATGATGTATGTATTACCACTGTGGCTGGAGTTACTACCTATGCACAGGTGGTTGAGAATGCACTCACAACTGAGAGTGCAGAGAACAAGATCTGGCGAGACAGTGCAGCCAGAAAGGATTTCAGGAGGACAAGTCCTCCATTTATGGGTTCTGGTAGGGGTATAAGCCCCAGTGAGCAGAAGAGGAAGGTTCCAGAAACCTTCCCAGTTCCAGGTCCTGATAGGCGGCCCCGTGGTATTTCAATGGGTCGTCCAGGTGGTAATGAAGCCTGGAAGTCTTATCATGAATGCCTTAGATGCAAGAGGCTTCATTTGGGAGAGTGTAGGGCAAGGGCCTGCTTCTCTTGTGGATCAGTGGGTCATCTTAAAAAGGATTGCCCTAAGATCAAAAAAGAATAACCCAGGAAAGCAGACAGCTCGACCCCAACTCGAGTGTTTGCGTTGACACAAGCAAAAGCTGAGGCTTCTCCCTCAGTAGTTACAGTTCAGCTTCTTAGTGCTGGAACCCCTCATAATGTATTGATGATTCTGGTGCTACACATTCTTTTGTTGCTAGTAGTATTATTGATAGACTGTGTAGACCCTGTGATTTTTATGCTGTGGGGTTTGGAACTTTGTTACCCACTAGAGAGTTAGTGGTATCCAGGAGATGGGCCAGATCTTTTCCAGTGACAGTGGAGGGCAGAGAGTTATTAGTGGATTTGATAGAGTTGGTTATGAATGACTTCGACATGACATTGGGTATGGATTGGTTGGCAAAGTATGGGGCAACCATTGATTGCAGAAGGAAGATGGTCACCTTTGAGCCTGAAGGTGATGATCCTTTTGTGTTTGTTGGTACTGTGCATGGACCTCGCATACCTATGATTTTTGTATTGAGGGCTAGGGATTTATTGCAAGGAGGTTGCATTGGATTCTTAGCCAGTGTGGTTCATACCACTCAGGTCGTGCCAGTGAGACTAGAAGATACCAGACTTGTTTGTGAATTCCTGGATGTGTTTCCAAAAGATTTTCCAGGGTTACCACCACACAGAGAAATTGAGTTCTTGATAGAACTGGCACCAGGGATGGAGCCAATTTCTAGAGCACCTTACAGAATGGCCCCGGCTGAGTTGAAAGAGTTAAAGGTACAGTTGCAAGAACTGTTGGATTTGGGTTTTATCAAACCTAGTTTCTCACTTGGGGTGCGCCAGTCCTGTTTGTGAAAAAGATGGATGGTTCTCTGAGGATGTGTATTGATTACAGAGAACTGAATAAGTTGACAATTAATAACAAGTATCCTTTGCCAAGGATAGACGATCTGTTTGATTAGTTGCAATGTAAAAAGGTATTCTCAAAGATCGACCTTCGTTCTGGTTATCATCAGTTGAGGGTCAAGGAGGGAGACATACCGAAGACTGCTTTTCATACCAGGTATGGGCATTATGAGTTCCTCGTCATGTCTTTTGGATTGGCTAATACCCTTGCTGCTTTTATAGATCTCAATGAACCGAGTGTTCAAGGATTATCTGGACCAGTTTGTGATCGTCTTCATTGATGATATTCTGGTATACTCTCAGTCTGAGTCAGAGCATGAGCAGCATCTAAGGTTGGTTCTACAGAGACTGAGGGAACACAGACTGTTTGCAAAGTTCAAGAAACATGAGTTCTAGTTATCTCAAGTATCCTTTCTTGGGCACATTGTCAGTAAGGAGGGGATTAAGGTAGATCCAGTGAAGATTGAAGCGGTCAGAGATTGGCTAAGACCAAAGAATGCTTCCGAGGTTAGAAGTTTCCTTGGATTGGCAGGTTACTATAGGCATTTCGTGGAAGGGTTCTGAAAGATTGCTTCTGCATTGACTAAGTTGACACGCAAGAGTCAGAAATTTGTGTGGTTAGATAAATGTGAGAACAGCTTCCAGGAACTGAAGCAGAGATTGATTACAGCTCCGATTCTGAGCTTTCCAACAGATCAAGAGAAGTTTGTGATTTATTGTGATGCTTCTCATTAGGGTTTTGGTTGTGTTATGATGCAATCAGAGAAGGTAATTTCTTATGCTTCTCGTCAGTTGAAGGAGTATGAGAAGAGATATCCCACTCATGATTTAGAGTTGACGGTTGTGGTCTTTGCTTTAAAGATATGGAGGCATTAACTTTATGGAGAGAAGTGTGAGATATATACAGACCACAAGAGCCTGAAATACTTCTTCACCCAGAAAGATTTAAATATGAGACAAAGGCGTTGGCTGGAGTTAGTAAAAGATTATGACTGTGAGATTCGGTATCATCCAGGAAAAGCCAACATGGTAGCTGATGCTTTAAGCCGGAAGGGTCCGGGACAGATTTATGGTATGAGGCTGATAGCCAGAGAGTTAGCAGATGATAAGACCAGAGTTGGTATAGAGTTACTGGTGGGCCAGTTGGCTAATATTATGTTACAGTCTACGATGTTGGAAAGAATCAAGGAGGGTCAGTTGAGTGATCCACAGCTGATCAAGATTATAGAGGATGTTTTGGTTGGAGCATCCAGAGATTATTCAGTGTCTGAGTTAGGCTTGTTGAGATACAAGGAGCAGATGTGTGTTCCGTTAGACACTGCTTTGAGGTGAGAGATTCTGGATGAATCTCATACTACACCTTACTCTTTGCATCCAGGCACCACGAAGATGTATCAGGATGTGAGATCATTGTATTGGTGGCCGGGGATGAAGAGAGATATAGTAGAGTATGTGGCTAAGTGCTTGACATGTCAGCAGGTTAAGGTTGTGCATCAGAGGCCGACAGGGTTATTGCAGCCTCTGGATATCCTAGAGTGGAAGTGGGAGGACATCACAAAGGATTTTGTGGTGGGCTTACCCAGGACTGTTGCAGCATGATTCTATTTGGGTGATAGTGGATCGCTACACCAAGTCAACTCACTTCTTGCCAGTGAGGACTACATATACAGTTGATCAGTATGCAGATCTCTACGTGAGAGATATCGTGCGCCTCCATGGAGCACCTAGGTCGATCGTGTCAGATCGGGACCCTACTTTTACTTCCAAGTTATGGGGAAGTTTGCAAAAAGCCATGGGGACACAATTGAAGTTCAGTAATGCTTATCATCCTCGGACAAATGGGCAATCTGAGAGGACGATCCAGATATTTAAAGACATGTTGCGGGCATGTGTGCTGGACTTTGATGGATCTTGGAGTAAGTATCTACCTTTGATAGAGTTCTCCTACAACAACAGTTATCAGTATACCATTGGAGGTGCACCTTATGAGATGTTGTATGGTAGGAAGTGTAGGTCTCCCATTCATTGGGATGAGACAGGTTAAAGGAGATACTTAGGTCCTGAGGAAGTTCAGAGGACCAATGAGGCTATTGAAAAGATTAGAGCTCGGATGCTCGCTTATCAGTGTATGCAGAAGAACTATGCAGATCCCAAGAGCAGGAATGTGGAGTTCCAAGTGGGAGACTGTGTTTTCCTTAGAGTCTCGCCATGGAAAGGGGTGAGAAGGTTTGGGAAGAAGAGCAAGCTGAGCCCTAGGTTTGTAGGTCCATTTGAGATCCTGGAGAGGGTTGGTCAAGTGGCTTACAGAGTGGCTTTGCCTCCGGCGTTGTCAGCTGTGCATAATGTGTTTCATGTTTCATCTCTTCAGAGGTATGTATCTGGTGTGAATCATAATTTGAGTTATGAAAATCTGGAGCTTAAGCCAGATCTCTCCTTTGAGGAGCAGCCAGTTCAGATTCTTGACAGAAAAGACAAAGTCCTCAGGAATAAGATGATACCTTTGGTTAAGGTATTGTGGAGGAACAGCAAGGTCGAGGAAGCGACCTGGGAGCTGGAGTCAGATATGCAGAGTTAGTATCCCGAGCTGTTCAGGTAAATTTTGAAGACGAAATTTCTATAAGGAGGGGATAGTTGTAATGCCCCGGAATCCCAAATGCGGTTCAATGGCTGGATTAGTAGGTCGGGAGGGCCATAACTGTTTAATTATGCCATTAAATGATAATATGCATGTTTATGTGAATTATATTATAATATGATGTTAAATGCATGCATGTGGGTCCACATTTCATTACAGGGGTGTTTTGGTAATTTGGCCCGTTGAGGGTGTAATTGTATATTAGTATGCATGTCGGCGACATATTGTTGAGACCACATTATAATGTTGGTTTGTTCGAGCTATTCGGCATGAGACGATCTTGGAATGTTAATTAGCGGTCTAGTCATAACAGGTTTAAGTTCGGGGCTCGGGGTGAGTCTCAGGGTGATTTTAATGATTAGAGCATTGCCGGGAATTAAAGGGTAATGGGATATGAACTATCGGTGTTTGAGAATATCGAGAATAGCGGGAATTGGAGAGCGTTAATTATGATTAACGAGATAGGTGGGAAATACCAATTTTTCCCTTGGGAGCCTTTAGAAACCCTTAATTGACCTAGGGGTATTTTGGTCTTTTCACCCCTAGGATAGATATAAGCCATTTATGGCTGTAGAAAAGAAGAGAAAATAGAGTATAGTTCAAGAGCTTTCCCGTACCTTTTCTCCTTCAGTTTTCTTTGTGATTTTTGAGCCATTCTTGAGGATTCAAGCTTGGGAAGTAAGCCTTGGGAGTTTGGGAGTGTGTTCCACCATTGAAGAGCATCATAATCTGAGCTTAAGGTAAGTTTCTAGTCATTAAAATCCCTGCTTTGCTCTGGTTTAGCTTTGGTTTTCAGCTGAGATTTCTAGGTTGGGAGATTGGTTTTGTTGGGAGTTTTTGCTAGGGTTCTTGTGGTTGTGATGCTTGGGGTATGTGAGGATAGTTTTTGGGTTCATTTGGCACTGAAAATGGGATTTGGAAGCATTGGAATCGAGTTAGAACTGAAGGAGTCGAAGAAGGAGATTTCAGGGGAAAACAAGTCTGGGGCTAGCGCTACAGCACCCATCAGAGGGCGCCGTAGCGCTACACAGGATGTTTTCTGGGCGGTTGGGGGTTCTGAGTATAGCGCTGGGGCACTTGGGAGCAGCGCTGTAGCACTGCTCTGTTCCTCCAGAATTCTGTTTTGAGTGTTTTTAAGGGTTTTTGGCTCGGGGTTTCAATCCTTAAGGCCTGGGATCAAATCTACTCACCGTGTGGGCATGTTTCGAGGTTCCGAGAGTGGGGTTTAGGTGAAGACCCTTTCATTGTTGATTTTTATTCATGGAGGTTATAATTGGTTGTGATTAGGTAACTGCTAGGAACCAAAGGGGTGATCGTTCTTAAAAGTCGTTCTTATTATATTTCTCGCTCGAACTAGAGATAAGAAAACTGCACCTTGTGTATATCACATGCATGATTGTTTTTGAGGCATGTTGGTTGATAAATGTGGACATTGATTGCATATTAAGTGCTAGCGAATGTTGTTTACTTGTGTATGGCATTGATTAGTCAGGGACGGCACTGGTCGCGTATTAATGAACTAAGAGTCAGAAATAGCATAAGCGTCATGAACGCAGGGTCGAATGAAGATTAGATCTAATCGATATCAGCGTTGAATGACTCTAAGGCATTAATGTTGGACCTACCCTTAGGTCGATGAAACTTATAAGCGCTTGAATAGTCTAAGCTAGTTACTCAGAGCTAGGGCCAAAGGCCTAGGTGACTATTTGTCACATGGCTAGGGAACGATGTTCCAGGGTTATAACTCTATGGTCATGAGGAAGGTTATGTTGGTGACTAGTCATCATGCACCTATCCTTTTTAAGCTAGTGAAAGGTTCACTTATCTGTTAAGCCCGGTGACTCTATCGTCACATGGCTAAAGTTAGGTGTACCCACCTTAGTGACTTTTCCTCTGTCACCTACCTGTTTTGGACTGAAAGTCCTGAATGATTATTATGATCATTGTTGATATTATATCATGCTATCTTGTGTTTTCTTGCTGGGCCTTGGCTCATGGGTGCTATGTGGTGCAGGAAAAAGGAAGGAAAAGCTAACCCAACCTTGAGTGGAGAGCTTAGGTGGTGATGTGTACATATGTGGCCGCTTGACCACCACGGCCAAGGGGTTCTCAGAGGAACTAAGGGGTTTACCCTATTTTTTCCGCTTAGGTCGGCAAGTTTGTAAATTTGAAACAGTAATGACCATTTTGAGTTTTAAATAGCTGGTAAATGTTTTGATGGGCCCATGAACAGCTTTATGTATTAAATAAAATATATCATTTCCTTTTGATTCGTTCTCCACCTTAGTCTATTAATAACACTTAGAGCATGTTTTTAACCAAAGAACTCGAGTAGCGAATCAAATTTCCGGTACACCGTTCACCGTATACCGTAACTGTCCTGCGGTAACCAGGGCGTTACAATTTCCTCTGGCGTTGTCAGTCGTGCATAATGTATTTCATGTTTCAGCTCTTCGGTGGTATGTATCTGATGTGAATCATATTTTGAGTTATGAAAATCTGGTGCTTGAGCCAGATCTCTCCTTTGAGGAGCAGCCAGTTCAGATACTTGACCGAAAAGACAAGGTCCTCATGAATAAGACGATACCTTTGGTTAAGGTATTATGGAGGAACAGCAAGGTCGAGGAAGCGACCTGGAAGCTGGAGTCAGATATGCAGAGTCAGTATCCCGAGTTGTTCAGGTAAATTTCGAAGACGAAATTTCTGTAAGGAGGGGATAGTTGTAATGCCCCAGAATCCCTAATGCGGTTTAATGGCTGGATTAGTAGGCCGGGAGGGCCATAACTGTTTAATTATGCCATTAAATGATAATATGCATGTTTATGTGAATTATATTATAATATGATGTTAAATGCATGCATGTGGGTCCACATTTCATTATAGGGGTGTTTTGGTAATTTGGCCCGTTGAGGGTGTAATTGTATATTAGTATGCATGTCGGTGACATATTGTTGAGACCACATTATAATGTGGGTTTGTTCGAGCTATTCGGCATGAGACGATCTTGGAATATTAATTAGCGGTATATTCATAACAGGTTTAAGTTCGGGGCTTGGGGTGAGTCTCGGGGTGATTTTAATGATTAGAGCGTTTTTGAGAATTAAAGGGTAACGGGATATGAACTATTGGTGTTTGAGAATATCGAGAATAGCGGGAATTGGAGAGCGTTAATTATGATTAACGAGATAGGTAGGAAATACCAATTTTTCCCTTGGGAGCCTTTAGAAACCTTTAATTGACCTAGGGGTATTTTGGTCTTTTCACCCCTAGGATAGATATAAGCCATTTATGGCTGTAGAGAAGAAGAGAAAACAGAGTATAGTTCAAGAGCTTTCTCGTACCTTTTCTCCTTTAGTTTTCTTTGTGATTTTGAGCCATTCTTGAGGATTAAAGCTTAGGAAGTAAGCCTTGGGAGTTTGGGAGTGTGTTCCACCATGGAAGAGCATCATAATCTGGCTTGAGGTAAGTTTCTAGCCATTAAAATCCCTGCTTTGCTCTGGTTTAGCTTTGGGTTTCAGCTGAGATTTCTAGATTGGATGATTGGTTTTGTTGGGAGTTTTTGCTAGGGTTCTTATGGTTGTGATGCTTGGGGTATGTGAGGATGGTTTTTGGGTTCATTTTGCATCGAAAATGGGATTTGGAAGCATTGGAATCGAGTTAGAACTGAAGGAGTCGAAGAAGGAGGTTTCAGGGGAAAACCAGTCTGGGGGTAGCGCTACAGCGCCCATCAGAGGGCGCTATAGCACTACACAGGATGTTTTCTGGGCGGTTGGGGGTTCTGAGTATAGCGCTAGGGCGCTAGGGAGCAGCGCTGTAACGCTACTCTGTTCCTCCAAAATTCTGTTTTGAGTGTTTTTAAGGGTTTTTAGCTCGGGGTTTCAATCCTTAAGGCCCAAGATTGAATCTACTCACCATGTGGGCATGTTTCGAGGTTCCGAGAGTGGGGTTTAGGTTAAGATCCTTTCATTGTTGATTTTCATTAGTGGAGGTTATAATTGGTTGTGATCAGGTAACCGCTAAGGAACCAAAGGGGCGATCGTTCTCAGAAGTTGTTCTTATTATATTTCTCGCTCGAACCGGAGGTAAGAAAACTGCACCCTATGTATATGACATGCATTATTGTTGTTGAGGAATGTTAGTTGATAAATGTGGACATTGATTGCATATTAATTGCTAGCGAATGTTGTTTACTTGTGTATTGCACTGATTAGTCAAGGACAACACTGGTCGTGTATCACTGACCTATGAGTCAGAAACAGCATAAGCATCCTTAACACAGGGCCGAATGAAGATTAGATCTAATCGATATCAGCATTGAATGACTCGAAGGCATTAATGTTGGACCGACCCTAAGGTCGATGAAACTTATAAGCGCTTGACTAGTCTAAGCTAGTTACGCAGAGCCAGGGCCAAAGGCCTAGGTGACTGTTTGTCGCATGGCTAGCGAACGGTGTTCCAGTGTTATGACTCTATGGTCATGAGGAAGGTTATGTTGGTGACTAGTCATCATGCACCTATCCTGTTTAAGCTTGTGAAAGGTTCACTTATCTGTTAAGCCCAGTGACTCTATCGTCACATGGCTAATGGGAGCTGTACCAACCTTAGTGACTTTTCCTCTGTCACCTACCTTTTTTGGACTGAAAGTCTTGAATGATTATTTTGATCATTGTTGATATTATATCATTCTATATTGTGTTTTCTTGCTAGGCCTTGGCTCATGGGTGCTTTGTGGTGCAGGCAAAGGGAAGGAAAAGCTCACCCAGCCTTGAGTGGAGAGCTTAGATGGTGATGTGTACATATGCAGCCGCTTGACCACCACGGCCAAGGAGTTCTCAGAGGAACTAGGGGGTTTACCCTATTTATGTCGCTTAGGTCAGTGGGTTTGTAAATTTGAAACAGTAATGACCATTTTGATTTGTAAATAGCTGGTGAATGTTTTGATGGGCCCATGAACATCTTTATGTTTTAAATAAAATATATCATTTCCTTTTGATTGGTTTTCCACCTTAGCCTGTTAATAACACTTAGAGGACGTTTTTAACCAAAGGACTCGGGTAGCGAGTCAAATTTTCGGTTCACCGTAAATGTTCTGGGGTAACCAGGGCGTTACAAAAAATGTAAGAAAGTGGGGTAAAAAATGACATTTTTGAACAAAGGGACAAGGGACATTGTTGGGCTCAAGTAAATTGGAGGCATGCATAGGTGGCTGCTAGTAGGGGTATTGGGATCGAGCTGGGCAGTTGGGCGTAGGCCCATGTGGCTGGGAAGGCTGGGGCTAGCATGTGGGCCAAGTGGGGCAGGCGGTCCCAGGAGGCTTTGGCTGGCTGAGCAGGCGTGGGCCTGGGTGGAAGGTGCAGCTGGAAGCGGCCTGGAGGCATTGGGTCTGGGCAGAAGGTGAAGATGGGTGTTAGGCTCACATGGGAGGCATGGGCCTGGGCAGAGAGGAAAGTTGGCTTGGGCCTTGCTTCAAAATCATCAATTTTTCTTTCTTTTCTTTCAAAACTAACATTTTTCTTTTCTTTTCTCTTCTTTATTTTCAAGCATAACAAAAATGCAAAGTATATCCTACAAAATAAATAAACATTAAATTATAATAAAATATTTTCAATTACAAAATAAATCATATTAAGTCCATGAAAATATTAATTAAAATTTCATTTACTTTGGCAATTAAATTCAATAAAATCACATTTGTAACTTTTAATCTAACAACACTAATTTCAAATAATTAAACTACAACATATTATAATTATATATTTATAAAAGCACACAAAAATCTATAAAATCATGATAATACTAATAAATTCAAAATTACTAAAATAATTTAATAAATGAATTAAAAACCCAAGAACTAAGCCACAATTATCTTACAAAATGAGGTAAAATAACTCTATTTTGTAGAGTTATTAGTTGTACACACGACCTTGAACTGAGTCCCTCGCGACATGGCTACACGCCTAAAATCTCGAAAGGCCCCTCTCGTCTCACTTCCATTGACCATCTTGTTGCATTCCCTGCATTTCTAGTGCGTGCACCTTGTTTACGAGGCCGTGCCCTATTTTCTAGGTTAGGTGTCACCAACGGGACACACTTCCTTTGTGTATCCCTACTATGACAACAAGAGGTCTTGACACTTAGTAGAATATAAAGAGGCTTGAGGAAGAAGCGTAGCAAGGGAAGATGAGATCGTCTACCAAGTACGTGGTACATGTGTAGGTACGAAGTGTACGTCCCAATCAAGGGGAGTCCGAGTACAGGGGCAACTCTACGCTAGACAATTAGTGGCAGTACAATAATGGTACATAGTAAGGACTCCCCCAACACGCCTATGAGATTTGTACCCAACAAGTAGTGGAGGTACGACATAGTATCATGGTAGGAGTACTTTTGCAAACCCCTAACAGGTACTAGAACGACCACCACTCCTCTAAAACCACTACCACCTTCTCCACGAGTGCCTACAACCTGTAGATGTGTCCTCCTGTCCCTTTGGGACCACCATGTTTTTGGAGCCAATAGTGCTCACCTATAATATAACCTTCATTCACCTGAGAAAGGGGTTAGAAAATTCATTGTATACTTAGGCTATTAATCAATATACGAGTTTTTACTCCATTGATGTTCTGTACTTATTTTTATTCAAGTCCATTATAAGTTCTTTCTAAGTTCTTTTCTCACTAAGCTTTAAGTCTTCCGACCTAACATCGTTAATGAGTTCTCACCGTCAACAAATTAGGTGATATACATTAAGTAAAATGCACTGCTTTATTTAATATCTTGAGAAGAGTTGGATTGAAAAAATAAGAGCTCCAAATGAGCTCATTGCAGAGCAGAGCTCAAAATGAGCTCATCGTAGAGCAGAGCTCAAAATGAGCGCATTGCAGAGCAGAGCTCTAAATGAGAACATCGCAAATTAGAGCTCAAAATGAGCTCATCATAGAGCAGATGTCCAAATGTGCGCATGGCAGAGCAGAGCTCCAAATGAGCATATCACGCGATAGAACTAAGCTCATTGCAGACCAGAGCTCAAATTGAGCTTGTCGTATAGCAGAGCTCAAATGAGCCCATCATCAGAGGAGTAGGGCTCAGAATAGAAGAGTAGAGCTTAGAGGAGCTCATCATAGAAGTGTAGAGCCCATTATAGAGAAGAGCTAGCATGAGCTTATTTGTAGAGAAAATTTTGGTAGAACTTGTTTGAATTGTAGAGCTCGTAAGAGCACGATATATAACCTTTAAATTGAATTGATTGAATGAGATTGATGAGTTCTGAGCTCAAAGTGATTGAATAGATTGATGAGCTCTAAGCTCAAAGTGATTGAACAGATTGATGAACTCTAAGCTCAAAGTAATTGAATAAATTGATGAGCTCTGAGCTGAATGTGATTGAACAGATTGATGAGCTCAAGGTTTCTCTTGAGCTTCTCCTTCTTCAATGGAGGGATGAGTGTAGTTGTATTATGGAGAAAAATTTGCAGCAATGGAGGATTGTAGAGCTTAGGGTTTCGGGTTTCGGAGAGGAAAATGGAAGAGAGAGTGTTTTTTGAGAGAAAAGAAATTTTGTGAGAGAAAATGATTAGGTCTTTACTTGTGAGTGGGGTAAGACTCTTACTCTTCCCCTAGGGTATGTGTCCTAGGCTCTTGAGAGTCCTAGGACCTAGCCTTCTTGCCAAACACTCTCTCTCTCCTCCCTTGGAAAAGACCTTTTGTAACGCCCTAAACTCCAAGGACCGTTACGGTGCACATTTTAAACAGTTCTAAACTCGCTAACTGAGTCATTTGGCCATAATCGTGTAACTAAGTATGATTAGCAGTTTAGGGATTAAAAACTTTGGTTAAGATATAACATTTCACTAAAACATTTATTGTATACATTGGGATCCCAAAATATAATTTAAAGGTTCATTACAAGAAAATATTTACAACCAGCCGATCTAAGCGGCAAAACAGGGTTTAACCCTAGCTCCTCTTTCAACCCTCGACCGCGGCGGTCGAGCAGCTGCACATGTACACATCATCACCTAACCTCTCCAACTCAATGATGGTCCAGCTTTCCTTTACCTGCACCACATAGCACCCGTGAGCCGAAGGCCAGGAAGAAAACTCAATATGCTCATGAACAGTCATATTATGTCATCAAATCATATATGGCATGCCTAGAAAATATAGCTCTATTCAAGCATGCAAATAAATTCAGATAATGTTGGGGAATCTAGGATAAGAAATCTTACCCTCCGGATTGATGAATATCAAGTCAATCCTAATCAGATGAGTGATTTAACACTAGTGGTTCCATTAACCATAATGAGTGACTGACAAACAAGTCACCACGGGGCTCAGCATCCACAGCCATTCAAATGATGATCATTATAATCATACAGAGCTTATAGCCCTAAATAGATGAGTGAATATCACTTTGAGAGGTTCTATTAAACCATAATGAGTGACTAACAAACAAGTCACTGTCGGGCTCGGCAACCATGTGACAAAACAGTCACCTGGGCTTTCTGGCAATGGCTCTAATCAGATGAATGACTGATGGGTAAGTCACTAGCTTAAACAAATGAGTGACCGATGGGCAGTCACTACGGGGCTTGACACCCATAGCCATGTGACTAAACAGTCACCGGGGCTCGCTGGCCTTGGCTCTAAATGACTAGCCTTTTGCAAGCGCTTTTAGTTTTCATCGAACTTGAGGTCGGTCTGGCATTAATGCTTATTTGAGCCATTCAATGCAGATGTCGATTAGATCTCATCTTTATCGGCTTGCATTAAACACGCTAAGTCCGTTCTTGACTTTTTAGTCAATACCAAGTGACCAGTGCTCAGTGCTACTGTCGAACTTGACAAGTAGGTCACAGCTTCACATTTAATACTGACACCATTTCGAATTCTGACTAGTTAGTCAGTGCCACGCACAACTAAGCAATGCTACCAGGAATATATCATATGTCAAATATCCAAATGTAGGGCATTTAGCATGCTTACTTAACAATTGCTAGCATAATTATGATCATGCACAAACACAGAGACTCAAGCTCTGATTAATCTCATATTCAACATTCATAGCATGCCCTAATCACATGCTTCTCTTGCATCACATGTATCACATTTAAAACACTCGACATGCCTCAATAATAACCATGCATGTCACATATGGGTGCAGTTTTCTTACCATTGGTCCAAGCACAGGTTACCAATAAACGAGCCACAAGCACGATCTTGATTCCAAGCCTCTAGTGATAACCTAGTCACAACCATAAACGGTGATCCAATGAGTTCAAGTTCTAAAACCCAATCTCAGAACCATGACCTAGCCTCCGGGACGTCGAATCCCACTAAACCAGGTAGTAGGAACGATCCCAAGGCCTAAGGTTTGAGTTCCCATGATCAAAACATCATTTTGGCCACAAATGGCCTCAAGCATCGCGGCCCCACTAACCAAGCGTCGTAGCCCCCAGGCCTATCAGCAACCTCCACCTCCTTCATCGAGCCTGGGCCGCGGCGCCCAAGAACAGGGTCGCGGCCCAACCACGAACCAGCCATTTTTCCCCGATTTTACCATTTTAAAACCTTCCAAAAGTCTATCCAAACATCTCCAAACTCAAAAAACAAAGTTCCCAAACATCCCCATGAGCAAAAACCAACAAAACCCAAGTCTCAAATCAATCAAAATCTCATCAAAACACAAAGTCCAATTCAAGCTTAAAAACTTCAAAAGCTTAAAAATTAAAACTTGAATTACCTCTGATTGAGTTGTTTCCCAACTAAATCCTCCAGCTAATAAGCTTCTAATCTTCCCTAGAATCGCTATGCCTCGTTCCTCACTTGAATCTGAGTTCTAGAACTCAAGTTTTCTTCGAAAATGCGATCGGGAGACGAAAATGGAACTTTGAAGGAGAGAGAATGTTCTGAACATTCTTTTTTTTTTCTTGAAAGGTTACTTCAAGCTTAAGTAGCCTCAAACAAATCATAATGCTCGAGGTCCCGAAAACGTCCCCGGGGGAAAAATAGTCAAAACCTCCAGAATTTCCCCTGATCTTATTAACTCCCAATTTATCATCAAATTCTCAATCACATTATCCAATAACCCAGTAATGCTAAATACCCCTTGACTTACTCTGAGTCAAGCATAAATCCCGTTGTGACTTTCCCACTAGCTTACCTCCTAGGATCGTCTCGTGCTAAGTACCACACACATAACACATATATGCCAAATATGCCCGAAATGACCAAAATATGAAAATCACCCAATTAATCATAAATGGGTTCACATGTATATTTAATACACCTAAACATGCATATTATCATTAAATAGGATAATAAATTAATTATGGCCCTCCCGGCCTCCTAATCAAGGTCCTAAACCTTATCAGGAAATTTGGGACATTACACCTTTATGCCCTTGCTCATTTTTACCTCTCTCCTAAGACACTCAATGGCCCTTTGGAAATTGTGCTTCTAAAATTCCCTAAATGTTTACCCTATGGTTTTTAAATCTCCAAGCTTAATTAATTACATCAAATATGACCCAAAAAAAATTTGTCACATATCTCATAATTTTGGCAATTTATCAAATTGACCAAAATGTCCTTAGAGGCCCGAACAAGAAATTTTTATTCTTAGGCCCGGTTGATTGGAATTCAAACCTCAATAATTTTTCATAAATTTATTGGCTCGACTATAAATCCCTAGTTGCCAAAATATTTTATGCCATAGTATCCCCTATTTTACCAAATCCGAGATTTTTCCACTATTAGGGTGTGCCCCTCGGTCCGCGAACAATTTTTCTTTGCATAGGCCTAAACCCTTTACCATATTATAAAAACTGCTATCAAATTCACGAAATAACACAATTTCATATAATATTATTTATCAAAATAATATTCCATACAATTCTTCACCGACTTGAATCGACTACTAACAAGTGTTCAAAACTTGGGATGGCACATTCCAACAATTTTCTTTTAATAATTATTTATTTAAAAATATCTAAACCGAGTAACTTATTTATCATATTAATTAAAGAATAAATATCATTTCAAATTCAAATCCAATTTTAATTATCAGAATATCTTTTCCACATTATTTAAATAAATAAAGCTAATTAATTCAAAATTAATTAGCTTAATTATTTGAATCATATTCTACATAGAAGTTAACCTTGATTAATAACACTATCAGAAACATTCCTTGGGGGTATACAAACAACGGCGCCTCGAGGCCCATTCCATGAAACATCGATGTTAACTAATAATGGAGACCATAGGAGTTATTGTTCTTACCCTTTCTCCCACTCACTATTTTAGAATATGTGTTTTCTCAAAACATCCTATGCTTTTTAATTAATTTACCAAATGATATTCTAATAATTACTAATCTCATTAAGCATTTAAATCATTAAACAAGATTTAATCATCTCACTAAATAGACCCTTAAATATCTAGTCAATAAATGCTCTAATTATTTAGAATATCATTTGCTATCTAATAAAATTAATTATTAAATAGGTCTTGAAATTAACACTTAAAATAATTGATTATATGATTCATTTAATGCATATAATCAAAGTGGATGTTCCTAATTTAAAATTGTTTCTACTAGATTAATTTTAAACAATCTTTTAAAAATATTGAACTTGGCCAATAAAAGCCTAATACGTCATTTAGGTCCATTTTGAATTTGAGCCAATTAATGCAAAAGTTAATTAGAAATTTAAAATTCCAATTCACAATTTTGGGCCAAGCCCACAAATTCAAGGAAACCAATAATCACTCTAGGGCTCGGGTAAGGAGTAAAGTGATGATGATTTACAATTTTAAGGCTCGGCTTGGTGGGGCAGCTCAAAGAGCCACAAACCCACCAAGCTGCAAAGGCTCGGGCATGCAAGGCCTCAGGGCGCGGTTGGGCATGCTAGGCAGCAGGGCACGCAAGGCACGATGGAAACTAGGAGGCTCGGCTGGGGCACCAAGACGGACGGGCGTGCACGCCAGGGGACACGAGAAGAGCCTAGAGGCGTTGGGCAGCAGTGGGGCTAGGCGACTGGTGCGCAGGCAGCTGTGGGAATGTGACAGGGCCTGGGGTAGCTGGGTGTGCGATAATCGTAGGCGCTAGGGCTCAGGGTGTCGAGAGGGTCTTGGCATCCTTGGGGCTTATGGTTCGAGATTTTACACTTTTACAATTAATCATACTATTACAAAAAATTAAATTACAAAAAATCATATGCCTTATATGGCTTACAATTGTGTAGATCTAGAAAAATAAGAACAATTCATAAACCCAAAACACCATATAATTAATGACTCTTAAGAATAAACATTCATCAAAATAAATATTCACATATTCATCACATATTACAATAATATAAGAATGCACATTATAATCGCACATCAATTAATGCATGCAGAGATTAATAGCTGCTCTGGTACCAATTGTTAGTGACTAGTTTACCATGTGCGTAGCGGAAAGCACGGGGTGTTGGCCCCTGAGATTTCAAAAAAAAATTATTTAAACAAACTTTAAATAATCGGATCCATTAACATGCAATACATTAATCATATAGAAATAAAAGATGAGGATTTATCAATTGAAGAACTATCAAGAATCCTCGCTATCTTTCTATATCTCCAACAAACATCCAATCCAAAGCAGTTCATCAAAATACCAAGACCAAGATCTTCCAAGATGTATCTCTACACCTCAAGACATGTGTGGGCATGTAGAGTAATGATAGGGAAAATTTTCTGATTCACAAGATATTCTCAAAACATGAGATATTGGAATATTAAGTCTGAGACAATTTTCGGGGATAGAGAAAAATAATACGATATATTTTTCTCTGTGTGAAAAGCTTAGTATTCTCTCTATGAAAAGTATATTATTAATCTTATTATGAAACTATTTTCATCTGATAGATTTATAAAAGAATTAATTAAATTTTAAAATTCAAATGATAAATCAATTAATAAATAATTAAATAAATAAAAGAAATATCCAAGACACGTTATTGGACCTTGTTACACGCCAACTATAGTGCTCCCTAATTTCAGGGGTGTGTTCCAACCATCTTCTTTTAATTATTATTTATTCAAAAATATATAAACCTGATAACTTATTTATCAGATTTATTAAAGAATAAATATCATTTCAAATTCAAATCCAATTTGAATTATCATAAATATACCTTTCACATTATTTAAATAAATAAAGCTCATTAATTTAAAATTAATTATCTTGGCTATTTAAATGCTATTTTTGAAAATACTAAAATAATTTTTGAAAAATATAATTAATTAATTTATCTCAATTACATATTTGATCCTAAAGAACAAATTTCTTCTAAATATGTCTTTTTCCTTATTTTTTCCAATTTCAACTCTTACCTTGAATAGTGTTGATAAAGTCATCCCGAGGACCTATGGACCTATAATTTCAAGCTCTAATAAATTTAGATTATTTATTAAAAATCTTTAATATAATAACTTTAATTTATTAATCTCAATAGTTGTAACATCCCAAATTGCTAATAAGGCTTAATGCCTTGATTATTGTGTCGGGAGGACATAATTGGATATATATATGTGTGTGTGTGTGAAATTAATGAATTAAATGTGTGACATGTGGCATACATGATTTACATGGCAATATGAATATATGTGCATGTTTATGTGTATTAAATATGCATGTGGTCCCGTTTCTGATAATAAGGGCATATTTGTAATTTTGACCCGTTGAGGGTATAAATGTGATTATATGTGTTAACTGATTAAGACCACATTATTATGTGAATATATTTGCAGTATTCGGCTCGAGGCGATCCTAGGGAGCAGATTAACGGGAAATCCGGTAAATGACGAGTTTGCCATTAAAGGCAACAAGAGACTAAGGATAAGTTAAGGGGGCATTTTTGTCTTTTGTGTTAACAAATATGATTAGGATAGACTTGGGGGACCTATGGAAACAACCAGAAACTAAAAAAGCAAACACTCAGCTGCTCTCTCTCTCTTTCTCTCTCTCTCTCACTCTCATTTTTTTTTCTCTCTCTCTCTAGAGCCTTGGGAGATATTTGGAGTCATGGTGAATTCAAGAGGAAGGTTTGAGTTTTTTCTAAAGAATTGGAGCTAGGATCACTTGAGGATCAATTCAGGGTCGAAATCACAATCAAGGTAAGGTTTAAAACTAGTTTATTAGGTGAATTTCTCTGTTTAAGTTAAGCTTTTCTTAAGTTTTAGCCTAAGTATGAATCTTAAGATTTAAGGTAGTTTTCAGCTAGTTTATAGGTCATATATGTTGTATATGCTACAGTGATCTTGTTGGGGGTTTGATTTTGGGAAAAATGAGGGCTTTGGTAGAGAAATTCTGAAGATTTTTGGATTGAAAACATTGAAGATTTCGGGTTTTGGGCTCGAGTCACGACCCTATTCTTCAAGTGCCGCGACGCAGGTTAGGGCGCATCACGACGCATGTCCAAGGTTTTTCCTTAGAATGCACTCTGACTTGTAGAGGGTCACAGCGCCCCAGAGGAGGGTAGCGACTCAAATAGGAAATATTGGCCAAATAGGTTTTTTTAGGCTCCAGAACTCAAACCTAAGTGCTCGGGAAGGATTCTACTAGCCGGTTTAATAGAATTTGAGGTCTCGGAAGCTAGTATATTATTTTGAAGTTTTTAATTGGTTTAGGTTTTAATGGTTATCCATTATTGCTTTGTGACTAGGGTTACCGTTAAGGCTTGGGATTGAGGATCGTGCTTCGGACTGCTCTACACCTTCAGCTCAGGATTCAAGGTAAGAAAACTACACCCGGGTTGTGATCAGGGCTTGGAGCCCTGTTAACAAATATAATTAAATGTGAGATTGTGGATATATCTATATATGAGAATATTTGGATAGGCATGTTTGTTTGTGTTGCAATCGATTGCGTGTTCCACAATCTATTTATTTGTTATAATTGATTTGAAAGTCCGACCTAAGGGAGTCGAGGCTGATGTTAAGCGTGCAGAATGCAGCTTGGCCTAAGCGTGTCGGGGTTAGCTAAATAACCATAGGGCCCAACTTAAGGGCGCCGGGCCTGAACGTCTCTGAATAAATAGAAGTGCCTTTTTGCACTTAAGTAATTGTATTGAATGCTAAGATTGAATTACATGTTGGAATAAACTGTTTGCCATTTCCTAGCTTATTGCTTATGTTGTGTTGTCATTGGATTGATCGATCTAAGTTTATAGTACATATATTGTTGTTCATTTGTGATTGTGAATTAAGTTTTCTTGCTGAGCCTTGGCTCACATGTGCTATGTAGTGCAGGTAAGGAAAAAGGAAAGCTAGACCAGTTGTGAGTTGGAGAGCTTTAGGGACATTGTGTACATCAGCAACTACTCGACTGCCACGGCCGAGGGATTGACAGGGACTAGAGCCAAATTTTATATTGCCACTTAGGCTTGCTTCAGTTGTAATTATTTTTAGGGTTGTAATTGTTGGGGTTTTATGCCCTAATTAAAACCCAATTTCTTTGTAATCTCATTTAATATCAATAAAATAATATAAATCATTTTTTTGACTTGGTCAATCACTTTGCTCACATGTTTTATTTTCATGATTATTTGTTTAATATAAACTTCAATTAAATCCCGAGCATATAGCTAATCGTATTTATAGTGACGTAATCACAGTGGAATATAAATATATGATTATATGTTCAAACATAAGCTAGTCCTAAGATTAGTCAGTGCACAGGATTTACACTGACTTGCCAATCTAGGATATGATCTACTTACACATAGCAGTCTTATGTTCTTTCCAGAACATTAGCAAAGTAGATAAGATCGGATGTATTTTTTACATCGGACTGGACTGATATTGACATTAGATAGGATAAGTAAACATACCGTTATTATCTATTCTAGTCATATCATATAGTTAACCATAGGTCAATTCAATCTCAATTCTGAATGGTTAATATTCTAACTGGTTGAATTATTTGAGTTCTTTGACTTGTTCGTCATTAGCTTACCCTACGAACAAGCCCATACTTACATCTTGGGAACTCGGCAGTATAATTGAGTGGGATTGATAATCATAGATATGAATATCTATAGCTTCTCATGAAGAAGTGAAATGATGGTTTCCTTTTAGTTTGGTTCAAGATGCTAAATGAAAGATATCTCATTTCAGTAATTAATATTAGTTTATTGAAATATCATTTACAGGGAACTAAGTGTTTAAAGGATAAAATATAATGAGGGATAAAACGGTATTTTAGTCCCATCTCATTATAGATCATCTATAGAGGATTGAGTAACAACTATGGTTGTAACAATGGATAATTAATAACGTATCTATATTTGTTATAGATCGTTCTATGAATTCAAGAGTGCAATTCTGAATCTTTAGTGGAGTCACGAGAAATTAATAAGTTAGTAAATTTATTTGTTAAATATATGATAACTTATTGGACCTTGATTTCATAGGCACATAGTTCCCATTGTTCCTTGGATAAAATCATCTAGATAGTCTCAATTAATTGATTTAATTATCAATTAGAATTATCAAAGTTGACCATGTCAAATTTGGATAGTTTCACAGAGTTATGTAATTTAGAGAAGAAAAAAGAAATTAGTGCAGATTTATTAATTAAGACAAATAGGTATCTAAATTAATAAATGGGTTTAAATCAATGTTCAAATTATAAATAATTAATCCAATAAAGGATTTAAATAATTATTTAATTAATTAAATCAATAGAAAATAATACAAACCTTGATTTAAAGTCCAATGAGCTTATAATTAAATGAGAAATTTCACGAGCCTAAAGCCCATGATAATTTCGACTTAGGGCTGATTATTGGCTATTATTTTATTTATTTTTTAATTAAATAAATGGCCTAATTGAGTCTATAAAAGGAGTTCTAAGTGAGAGTTGAAAACACACTGGTATCTGAGAAGATCAGGAGATCTAGTAGGTTTTATATTCTCTATACAAACGTAAGTCATTTTCTAAGCCTCATTATTCTTTTTTCTTCTTCTCTCTGTATCTATATCATGTGTTGAGAATTGCCCACCCTAGTCTAGGTGATTCTAAGGATACTTTGGAAGGCTGTGAAGAAAATTGAAGAACGGTTCAGTTTCATAGTAATACTCTGCGACAGAAAGGATTCAAGGGTTAGAGAAACTGAAGGAAGGACTCTATCATTCCGCTGTGTATAACGTAGGTGTTCTTATCATTATTTCTGTTTGAATTCAATTTTAGAAATATGTTTTACGTTTTCTTATATTAATTTGTTTAATATAAGATCTACATGACAATAAACAAGATCCTATACAAGTTGTCCTAACAACTGGCCTCAGAGACTTTGGTAATCTTTATTTTTATGCATGAACATGTTAAATATATTGAATTATTTGATGTGTTGAGTAATTGGATGGATTTCATGTGTTTTATGTAGCATATTGAATTTTATGTGACTATTAGCAATTTTAGGTTTTTTTTTATGTCTTCTATGCCATTAATTTTTATATATGCTTTATTTTATGTAAAACAATGTAAAAATTAATTAGAAAAAAAAATTGGTTCGAAAAATTGGAAAAAAAAAAATTTCCATAAATTTTTTTAGCTGGCCGCCCATTTGCATGCGCATGTGCGCATTCCTCCCCTTCGCGAGCACACTTGCGCGCATCGCCCAGCCATCGCGCGTACCAGCACGTGTATCGCCCAGCACCCGCGCGCGCACTAGCGCCCACCAGCTCCCTTCGCGTGCACGTTTATTGCAACCCAGCCACGGTGAACAGTACCCGTTTCAGGTAGAGTTCATCCCAAATTTTTTTAATTTTTTTTAAATTAAAGAAAATAAAATGTGAAATTGATTATTTGTAATAAAGCCAAAAATATCAGATTTATTTTATCATTTTAAAATATATTTTTTTAATAAGATATTTTTATTGTTTGATATTTAAATAATTAGATATTTTCTACAAAGAATCAAATTTAAATTTAAAAATAAGCTAACAACTTAATTTTAAATATTTTAATATATTAAAATATTAGAATTAAGATATCAGATATTAAAGATATTTTCTTTTAAATACACATTATTTTTATTAAATCTTTATTTGAAAATATACATATCTGTTTATTCTATAATATTTAATATTTAAATTATTTGAAATTTGAAATTTGAAATTCGTTAGTTAGATATTTTTATGGATATTTAAATTTGTTTAACTGTTTTAAGATATTTTAGGGTTGTTATAACTATTAATATTTTATTTTTTAAAATGGTAAAAATATTTTATTATAGTTGTAACAACATAATATATTTTTTGAAAAACACTTAAGATATTGATTTTAAATTTTAAAATTGGTTAAATTTTGAAAAATATCACCTTTTTTCAACCAATTAAAAAAAATTATAAATGGGATTTAAATTAACTTTGTTTAATTGTTGATAAATCCTATTTAAATTAAATTAATATTTTTTGTTCAAATTAACCTAAACCAAGTTGATTGTTAATAAATGAAATTAAAATTAACTATTGTTAATTGTTGATAAATTTCATTTAATTTGACTTAATTTTTGTAAAAAATTAATTAATTCGAATTGTTGATAAATTCTAGAAAATTAATTGTGGCATTTTTTAAAATGAAATCAATTATGGTATTTTTGCATAAATTCATAGACTTGCTCATATAGTAACATGATTAGGCTCATCTAATTATAACATGTATGTTTGCACTATATGTGATATTTTTGCAATTGGGCTTAGATGCATATAGTGGCCCATATGTGTTTCTAGATATATGGATTTTGCCAAATAAAATATTTATAAAATGATAGGTTTTATTTGGGCCCATTAAAAAATGTAAAGTTTAAATTCATCTTTTGTGGATGATTCCATTTGTGAAGGCTCATTTACTCTGCATAATTATAGTGGGCCTAATCAATTAATAACAATTAATAAAACGAATGTTTAAATTTCTGTCTTTTGGACCTTGTATGGAAGTATGGAGGCCTTTGTAGTGGGAACAACATACTGGACTCAACCCTCCTCCATACAAGCCCAATTGTTAAGGCCCATTTGCTTGAGTTGGACTTAATTGTATAGGTTCATTATAATAGTTAAACCTAAATATTTATTAGCAACAAATTAATTAAAATTTAATTGAATTTGTTTCAATGTGACACTTTAGAATTAATAGAAAATTATAGGACTTTGATTTTTAAAAATTTAACTTTTCAATTTTTCGGAGAACCATAGTCATTAATTTTTTAAAATATATAATAAAAATATTTTTTTTAATTTTATAATGAGCTTATGTTAAGAATTATATTCAATCTCCACCGTTGGTTTAACAAGGTCAATAGCTTAATGGGGCCTTAAGACGCTTTGATTCTTCCCCCTACGGAAGGTGTTCATTAGTTATTTTGACAAGGTTAGATTTCGAAAGATAGATAATTATAGGTCAAATTCTACTAGACTCACCCCTACAGTGACTATATGAAATAAATCTATTGATTATCAAAATCGTGGGTCAAGCTCATAAAATAAGAGATTTTGTTTTCTTATTTTGATTGAATAGTAGGTTGTTAATGATGGTATCCATTATTAAATAAGTTTACAACTTTATTTAACTAGTGGTATTTTTGTCTCTCGCCAACCGAGACAAGGATATCATAGATTAGTTAAAATCCTAGATAAATAGAGATATGATTGTTTTTGGTATTGTTTTCATATCTTACATATTTTTGTATATGTTTTGCTATTTCTTGAAATTTGTGTGAATAGAAGTTTTATTGAGCAAAAATGATTGATTTCTATTTTATTGATAATTGGTAGTTTTAAGTAGTGTCTGTGTCTACTCCCATTCTTTCTCAACTTTCGATGGAGAAACTCAATAGTGAAAACTTTCTTAAATGGAAGCAAAACATCAACATAGTGTTGATTGGTGATAACGCCGAGTTCATCATGACTGAGGAATCCCTGGAAGTTCTAGCTGAAGGAGCTACCAAGTCTATGAGGGATAAGTATGAGCACTGGCATGCGGCTAACAACAAGGCACGGTACTACATGTTGACTAGTATGGTCGACACTCTCAAGACAAAGATGGAGAACGTCGAGACGACCTACGAAATCATGGATCAGCTCCAAGACATGTTTGGTGCCAAGTCAGCGCAAACTCGTTTTGAGACCACCATGAAATATGCTGATGCTCGAATGGCACCATCTCCACACATTCATGATCAACTCAACTATGGTCTGACGCAACTCATGAACGAGCTTCAAAATTTTGAGTCTATCATGGGTGGACCAAGTAAGAGAGGAGAAAAGAAGACAACTACTACTACTACTACTATTGTTGATCCAACTAAGGCTGAAGCTAACCAAGCTTCGTCTTTGAAAGCTGGAAACAAGAAGAAAGATGAACAAAACAACAACCCCAAGCCTACAAAGGCTGTAAAGACAAGTGCACAACCAAATGCACAGACGCCTTCATACACTGGTGTACTGACATGATGCCTAAATGAAGAGAAAAAGAAAGTAACATGAGATTCATCCAGAATCTCCCATTTAATCCCAGTGTCCATCGAATCCCAAATCTGATCCTTATATCACAGTAAATTCATACCTGACACTATGACACTCTTAGCTAATCCAGCTAAGACTTCCCACTCAACTTTTCCTATCTGTGGTTCACTTAGTCATCTTTCCTTTTGAGCTCCTCTGAGATAGTAATCTCAAGCACAGAATTGGCTACTTGGCCCACCAGAACCCTACTCTAGTTCTAGTCAAATCCTTTTAGCCAACATGTTGCATAATCAATCATTTCTCTGTATCACTGAGGTGTCATAACAACTTGTCAATTGATTCTGATCTGTAAAAAGAAACTCAGAACTTTTTCCACAAAACACATATAATACCATGCCCGTCCAAGGACACTCCTGCCTTCTAAGGTGTCCCTTGACCTTAGCAAATTTCCACAGAGAATACACCACAATACCATCGTCCCAGACGATTACAAATCCCCATTCAAATAATCCCTTGAACGCTCTTTTCATCTGATCCATAAACACTTAGCATTAACAAATTCTCAAAATATAATCCAGCACTTCCTAGTGCTCTTATCTAATATAAACACAGTCTTTTGCATATTCTTTCCCCCTGATCCCTAACTGGTACTAACCAGATCAAAGATCAACTTTTGAGAATTCCATCTCACTCAGTATCTAAGCCTCGAGTTCTTACAAATCTACCAAGACATTCAATACAATGCCCTCAATTCAACTCCATCCCTGGCACTAATCAAACTACCATTTTATCTCTTCATATAAAAGAAACCTTGGCTAATCCCCTGGAAACCCATCCACGAACTCACAGACTAGTCCAACCTGTCCTGATCCCACTGGTACAATCTAATTAGTATCCATCACACTAGCTAAGAGTTCTATGCATCTCTCCACAATAAAACTCTAGCTCTCAATACAGGTGTCATCAGCATACCAAAGCTATGCACAGTGCCAACTGCCACAAGGCTTTCCATTCTCAAGCTTAAGAAATACTATTCTTTCCTTGCCATTTAAAATTGTCTCACACTTACTTAACTTATCGATATCTCAGATCAAACCCAAGCCAGTCATAACCAGCTTTACTCAAACCACTAAGGGGTCCTTCCATAACCCAACTTATCTCTTAAGTTTCCAATTCCATACTGCGTTCTCATCACAACATAACCATGTGATCAGCATATCAACTTTACGCTTCTATATATGCAACAAACAAAAGGACAGCATGGCACCAAAACCAATCATCATAACTTAGAAATCAGAACTAGAAAACTAACCTGCCACCCCTGAGGAACTAGTCTCAGTCTCAAAACTCTGACTTCCGTGGAATAAACACTCGAGTTAGAATCGAGCTGTCTATCCTCTTTTGCTTAAGCTCTCTTAGCCTTGGGCAATCCTTTTTTAAATGCCCAACCATGCCACAAGCAAAACATGCCCTTGCTCGGCATTCTCCCAAATGATGCCTCTTGCACCGAGCGCATTCTGGGTAAGGCTTCCAGCTTTTCTTCTTGCTTGCTCCAATAAATGGAGATACCGTTATCTGAACTCCGTGCTCCCCAGCACTCTTCTTCTCATCTCTGATGCTCTTAACAGCAAGAGCCTTCTCTACCACCTGAGCATAGGTAGAGACTTCATGCACTGGGGCAACTCTAATGCTCTGAGCTATTCCAGGATTCAATCCTTGAACAAACATTTCCTTCCGAGCTACATCTGTGGGTACCATGTCTAAAGCAAACTTGTTCAACCCATTAAATCTATTAACATACTCGGATACTGATGCCTTTCCCTGAACGAGATTCAGAACATCTTGGCAGTCTTAGCTGCATCACAATAATATCTTTCATTGAACAGCTGCCTAAATTCTTTCCAATCCATCACAGTTGTGTCTCGTGTCTGGGATATCCCTTCCCACCACGTCTGAGCATTATCCCGCAATACAAATGTCACACAAATCACCCTATCGTGACCTACCAGCCCCATACTATCAAGAATGGAACTGATCATGCCCATCCATTTCTCAGCTCTAAATGGATCTAGGCCTCCCTCGAAAACTGGAGGGTAATACTCCTGGAATCTTCCACAAATAAATTCCCATCTGCTCTCAACCCTAGGCTGAGCCAAACCTGGTGCCACTTCTGGCACAACATAGGAAGAGGTGCTCTCCAACGGATTATGTTGTTGCCTCAGACACCTGATCTCTTCCTCATGCCTCTGCAATCTTGATTGCAAATCTGTGAACATCTACTGAAAACTCTAAGGGGTAGATGAAGAACTCAACCCTAGGCTGAAACTCCCAGCCTCTAAATAACCACCACCAGGCCTCATATCTGCCTTGGCTATAAACCTGCTGATTGAATCTGCAGCCAATACTTAACCCATTAAACAGGATGAGCATATCAAAAGCTTTCCCCCACAGGATCAATCTTACCACACCACATCCACAAATAACTGTAGTGCTATAAACATTCCCATGGTATTCATGCATCAATCAAAAACCCCTGCTCTTCCATCATTCACACCATGCCTCCAACTCCAGCATGCAAATATTACAATTATATATTCATGGAGCAGGTAATCATATGATCACAATCATATACATAGTCACGGAGCATATAATCATATAATCAAGAGCCAAGCTCTATCAGAATCTCATGCTCCCTAATACAATGTGCAGGTAAAGCATTTACAATCTATTTAAGCAGCTAAATACATAACGACAGAAATAGTTACCATTCCTTGAGTGAAGCTATCTTCAGTGATGAGTGTACATGCCCAGCTTGTCTTCAGGAACACATAAACCTTTGCACGCTCTGATACCAAAATTGTAACGCCTCAACTCCAGGGACCGTTACGGTGGACATTTCAAACAGTGCTAAACTCGCTAATCGAGTCATTTGGCCATAAATGTGTAACTAAGTATGATTAGCGGTTTAGGGATTAAAATTTTTGGTTAAGATATAACGTCTCATTAGAACGTTTATTATATACGTTGGGATCCCAAAAATATAATTTAAAGGTCTATTACAAGAAAATATTTACAACAGGTCGTTCTAAGCGGAAAAACAGGGTTTAACCCTAGTTCCTCTTTCAAACCTCGTCCAAGTATTAGTCAAGAAGCTGCATATGTACACATCATCACCTAAGCCCTTAAACTCAAGGATGATCCAGCTTCCTTTTGCCTTTACTTGCACCATAAAGCACCCGTGAGCCGAAGCCCAGCAAGAAAACTCATATGCTCATGAACAGTCTTATCATGATATCAAATCATATTTGGCATGCCTAGCAAACATAGCTTTATTCAAGCATGCAAATGAATTCAAACAATGCTGGGGTATCCAGGATAAGAAATCCTGCCCTTCTGATTGGAGGACTATCAAGTCAATCCTAATCAGATGAGTGATTCGACACTTGAGGTTCTGATAAACCATACTGAGTGACCAACAAGCAAGTCACTACGGGGCTCTGCACCCAAAGCCATGCATATGATGATCAAAATGATCATACAGAGATCATAGCTTTGATCAGAGGAGTGAATATCACTTTGAGGTCCTATTAAACCATAATGAGTTACTAATGGGTAGTCACTAGCTTAAACAGAAGAGTGGCTGCTAGGTAAGCCACTAGCCTTAACAGATGAGAGACTGATGGGTAAGTCTCTAACTTCACAGATGAGTGACTGATGGGTAAGTCACACAAGCGCTTATAATATTCATCAAACTTGAGGTCGGTCCAGTATTAATGCTCTTTGAGTCATTCAATGCAAATTTTCGATTAGATCTAATCTTTATTGGCTTGCGTTAAACACGCTAAGGCCGTCCTGACTTATGAGTCAGCACCATGTGACCAGTGCCCAGTACCACTGCCGAACCTGACTGATGAGTCACGGCTTCACAGTTGATACTAACACCTTTGCCAATTCTGACTAATGAGTCAGTACCATGCACAAGTAAGCATTGCTACCAAACATATATCATATGTCACACATCCAAAGATGGGGCATTCAACATGCTTACTTAACAATTGCGAGCATAATAATGATCATGCACAAACACAGAAACTCAAGCTTTGACCAATCTCATATTCAATATCCATGGCATGCCCTAATCACATGTTTCTCGTGCATCACATGCATCACACTTAATCAACCAGCATGCCTCAATAATAATCATATGCAAATGAGCAAGATTGCTAAGCATTCATTATGCTATCAATGTTTACATTTAAACATCCAACATGCATCAATAATAGCCATGCATGTCACACATGGGGTGCAGTTTTCTTTGTAACGACCCAAATTCACTAATAAGGCTTAAGGGCCTTGATTAGTGTGCCGGGAGGGCATGATGAGAATTATGTGTGATGATTATGATTTTAAGCATGTTATATGACTATGTGAATTATGTTATGTGATAATTATGATGTGTGAATCGTACCACGTGGGTGCTGTGATACTAGTGTGATGCACGTGCCGGGACGGTCCTAGAAAGCTAGATAATGGTAACTGGTGATTTGGTAACCCGTGTAACTGTTAGTAACCATAGAGAGTAACAGGTTTTATGTGGAAAGTGGTAGAATTGCAAAGCTGGTGAAAAGACAAGTATGGCCTTGAGGTTTAGTTAGGAAGGGGTATGAGTGGAAGGGTAGAACAGTCATTTGGTAGGATAAATGATTATTAGCTGAAGGGAAAATATGATATACGTATAACATTTGGAGAAAGGGGCTTTATGCTGAATGTTGGAGACCTAGAGGAGCAAAACTAAGATGGAAGGGAGAAGCTGAATTTAGCTCTTGGAAGGAGAATTAAGGAGTGATTGAAGATGTCAAGAAAGCTCAGACCAAGAATATTCAGAGGTAAGATCTTGATTATGATATATCCAAGTTTTAGGTCTGAAGTTTAGATAATGAATGTGAATTGAGGCAAGTTGGTGGCTGGTTTTATGTAATTTCATAATTGGGAAATCAAGGGGGAAGGAGGTTTAGAGCTGGAGGTTGGACTCATCACTCAAGGTAAGGTCTCTGTATGTTTATTAGGCTTGTTTCTGTTAAGGTATAGGGAGTTTGGAGTGTGGTTTGAGTTTGGGTTCAAGCTGTTCTTAATTTTCTGGTTTGAGTTGTTAAGTGTGAAATTCAAGAGTGGATTTTAGGATTGAAGGTGTGAGTGAGCTTGGGCATGATGTTTTTGGGTTGTTGTGAGGTTTATTAAAGGTTTAGAGTTGGTTTTGGGACTTAGGATGGAGTTTGGGGTGATTTGGAGAGGTTGGAGCTCGGGAAAATGTGAGGGAAGAACCCAGAATTCTGGGCTGCGAAGGCGTGCCGCGGCACGGGTTTTGTGTGCCGCGGCTTGGAGTCTCTGACTGGTGGGTGCCGTGGCACAAGGAAGTGATGCCGCGGCACAAGGCTAATTTCAGGGTGTCACATTTGGCAATTTTTGGCCTTTGCTCCGGGGGTTCGGGAGATGTCTCCGGGGTGTTGTTCTAAGGTTTTGGGGGTTCCGAGAGTGTGGATTGGGTTCCGGGAAGGTAGTCTTGGATTGGTTAATGACAAAGAATATTGTATTTGTGTTGTGATTAGGACTTTGGGGAGGCTCGAGGTAGAGGACCGTGCTCGCGGCTTCGTGGCATCGGAAACCAGTGAATTGAAAGGTAAGAAAGCTGCACCTGAGTATGTGGTTAGGTTGGGACTAAGTGTTCCCTATGTTGGTATGTATTGTTATGTAAATGTGATTAACCATGTGGTCACGATGGGACTAAGTGTTCCCAATATTTGTATATCATGTCGTGAGATGGTGTTATTATGCCATGGGACATGCGATTACCGGCCTAAGGGTGTCGGAATCATTATTTGCGCACTGGGGCGCAGCTCAGCCACTGGGAGCTGAGGCAGCTTGTTTATCACTGAGCTTGGTTAAGCTGGCCAGAGTCAGTGAGTATTACACTGGGGGCGGCCCTATTGAGCCGAAGACAGTGTGCCAAATAGAGGGTGCGACTAAGGGCGCCAACCCTGAATGTTATTTGATGGGTATGACAATCTATTGGTTATGAACGTGAATGTTGTGCTATGAACATAGTTGATTGACTGTCTGGACGACAACTGTTATTACGGATTGGATAAATGTATGAAATGTTGAATTCTTGGTTGAGCATTGTGAAATATTTGTTAAGTGTTGCTGATCTTATTATGTTATCATGCTTTCTTGCTGGGCCTTGGCTCACGGGTGCTACGTGGTGCAGGTTAAGGCAAGGGCAGGCTGGACCAAGCCCGAGGTGGAGAGCTCCAAGGTGAAATGTACATAGCTAGCTGTTCGATCACCACGATCGAGGAGTGGACCAGGACAGGGACTACCTAACTGCTCGTTTTTGCCTTAGTATGGCCAGTCAGTGTATTTAAACTTTGTAACTTTTGTAAATGGCTTTTAAACTGTCATTTTTGGGATCCCATGTAAATAAAAAATGCTTAGTAATGAAAATATAACTTTTGAGACCAAAACACTTTTAACCCTAGTTCCTCTACTGTTTCAGTAACACAATTTTACGTAAATAACTTGATTAGCAAGTCTGGCACCTTATAAACACACAGTGTAACGGTCTTGGCTATCCAGGACGTTACATTCTTACCTCAGATTCGAGCTAGAATGATTAAAAAAACGACCCTTGAGAACGATCAACTTTTAGTTCTTTAGTAGTCACCTAGTCATAACCAAAATATAGGGTTCACCAATGAAAATGAAGACAAAGGTTCCCAAACCAAAACCTAGCCTTCGAGACATTGAATCCTACTAAATCGGGTAGTAGGGTCGATCCCGAGGCCTGAGGTTTGAATCCCCAAGCTAAAAACTCATTTCTGGCCAAAATGCCTCTATGGGCCGCGGCCCTTCCCCATCAACCAGTGTGGGCCGCGGCTCACCAAAGCCATGCCACGGCTCATTAAGCAAAACAACAAGAACCAGATTTTTCTCCCCTACGTTTTCCTTGAAACCAATCCCAAACCTCAACCTAACACCCAATTCAACCCCTAAACTTCATCTACAACTCACCCTCATCAAAACCCAAGTTAAACACCAACCAAACTTCCATTAATTCCAACTATCCACCAAGAAATCATAACCTAAAATCTTAAAAGAAAAACAGGGTATAACAAGACTTTCATGGCTGAATTCCTTACCTCAAGCTTGATTTTGAATCCCCTTCAATGGCTGAATCAAGCTCCTAAGCTCAAACCTTGATTTCCTAGCTTGTTCCTTCAAATTGGCTTTCAAAAATCAAAAGGAAGAAAGAGGAGAAATGGTGTACGGGTGAGGGAGAAAGATGGGGATGATGATGCTCTATTTTGGTCTGAGGATTTCTATAGCCTTGAGTTTATATAAACCTTAGGGGTGAAAAGACTATTTTGCCCCTAGGTCAAATAAAGGCTTCTAAAGACTCCCAAGGGTAAAATCATCCTTTCCTGTGTATCTCGTTAATTATAATTAACACCCTCCAATTCCCCTTATTCTCAATATTCTCAAATACCAATAATTCACATCCTGTTACCCTTTAATTCCCGGCAACATTCTAATCACCAAATTACCCCGAGAATCACTCCGAGCCCCGAACTTAATCCTGTTATGACTAGACCGAAAACTTGCATTCCATGATCGTCTCATGCCGAATGGCTCGAACTGATCCATATAATGTGGTATTATTTATAATTCACCCACATGCACGAAAATACACAATCACGCCCTCAACGGGCCAAATTACCAAAATGCCCTTATAATTAAAAATGAACCCATATGCATGCATTTACCATCATATAATAATATAATTCACATAAACATGCATATAATCATTAAATATCATAATAAATCAATTATGGCCCTCCCGGCCTCCTAATCAAGGTCCTAAACCTTATTAGGAAATTTGGGGCATTACAGGATTGTTGATTCTAGATCTACTAACAATGTGTGTAACTCTTTACAACTTCTTGAATCGTAGGAGGAAGTGGAAGAAGGCGGCTTAAAGCTCAGAGTTAGGAATGGAGCGTTCGTTGCGGTCCAAGTTAGAGGAAGAGCTCGTCTGAAGTTCAGAGATAAATTTTTAATTTTGAATGATGTATTTTTTATTCCAAATTTTAGTAGAAATTTAATTTCAATTTCCATGTTGCAATTAGAACGATTTTTTATGATTTTCACATGGTTTAATATATCTATTTCTTTCAATGGATCACAATTGTGTATTGCATGTTTGGAAAATAGGCTTTATATTCTGCGACCTAACGAACCCCTCGCTCTTAACAATGATTTATTCAAAGTAGCTAAACCTAGGACCAATAAATGTCAAAAGACCGATAACGATAACATGACGTATTTATGGCATTGGAGACTATGTCACACTGTCTATGATAGGATTCAAAGACTTACAAAGGACGGGCCTTTGAGGGAATTCACCTTAGGTGAATTACCTGTCTGTGAATCTTGTCCGTAAGGAAAACTGACCAAGCATCCATTCTCTGCAAAGGGTGATAGGGCCAAGGAACCACTTGGACTTGTCCATTCAAATGTTTGTGGACCTTTGAATGTACAATCCAGGGGTGGTTTTGAGTATTTTGTCACTTTCATTGATGATTACTCTAGATACTCATGTCTTTACCTAATGCATAGGAAATCAAAAACATTTTCAACGTTCCTAGCGATGGCTCGAAACTAATTAAGAAAAACATTACAGATCTTGCGATCTGATAGGGGTGGAGAATATTTGGATATGCTGTTCCAAGATCATTTAACTAAACTTAGAATTTTGTCACAACTTACTGCCCCAGGTACTCTGCAACAAAATGGTGTAGCGGAACACCGGAACAGAACTTTATTGGAAATGGTTAGATGCATGCTTAGTTACTCAACTCTACCAACTTTGTTCAGGGGTCATGCAATTGAAACCGCAAATGAAATTCTCAATGTCGTGTCATCCAATTCAATCCCCAAAACACCTTTAGAAAGTTGGAATGGTTGTGAACCTAGTTTACGCCATTATAGAATCTGGGGGTGTCCGGCCCACGTCCTCAAGAAAAAGGAAGGAAAGCTAGGACCACAAACTGAAGTTTGCATGTTTTTAGGCTATCCTAAAGGTACTCAGGGTGGACTTTCTATAGTCATTCATAAAATAAAGTGTTTACTTCTACGAATGCTACTTTTATGGAAAATGACTATGTCCAAAACTTCACATTGTGGAGCAAAGTAGTTTTAGAGGAGATGGTTGAAGAATTGACTCCAACCAATGGTCCATCATCATCAATGTGGGTTGATGATGAAATTCCCACTCTTCATGTCCAACCAACGCAAATCGATAGTACCAAAGTTCCTGAGCAAATAGTCACGGAGTCTCGTCATAGTGGGAGGGTTTCTAGGAACCCAATTCGCTATGGTTTGGATGGTTAAACCAATAAGGTTCAAACAATCAATGGCTAGCCCTAAAAAGAAACTATGGCTTGAAGCCATGAAACAGGAAATGGAGTCCATGTACTCAAATTTCGTCTAGGATCTTGTGGAAGCACCTAGTGACTTTAGTTCCATTGGGTGCAAGTGGACCTACAAGAAGAAACGAGGTGTTGATGGAAATATCAAAACTTATAAAACTTGATTAGTTGCAAAGGGTTATACCCAAAGAGAAGGTGTGGACTATGAGGAAACTTTTAGTCCGGTAGCCATGCTCAAGTCCATTCGCATCCTCCTATCCATAGCAGCCGCTCTCGGCTATGAGATCTGGCAAATGGACGTCAAGACAAATTTTCTTAATGGCAAGCTTGACGAAGTCATTTATATGGATCAGCCAGAAGGATTTAAAGTAGCTGAACAAGATGGAAAAGTTTGCAAGTTGAATAGGTCCATCTATGGACTTAAGCAAACTTTTCGTTCCTGGAACCTTAAGTTTGATGAAATAATAAAAACCTATGGCTTTGAACAAAATATTGATGAGCCTTGTTTACCAACTGAAGGCAAATCAAATAGTGATATTCTTTGTTCTTTATGTAGATGATATCTTACTCACTGGAAACAATGTTAAGAAATTGTCAGATGTGAAGAATTGGTTGAGCACTCAATTCCAGATGAAGGATTTGGGTGAAACGAGTAATGTTCTAGGTATCAAGATCATTAGGATAGAAAAAATAGACTCTTAGCTCTATCTCAAGCAGCTTACATTGATAAAGTGCTTGAACGTTTCTCAATGACAAATTCCAAGAAAGGACGTCTATCGTCCCTCCATGGAATTCATCTTTCAAAGAAGCAGTCTCCCCAAACTCCTGAAGAGGAAATGCAATGAGAAAAGTTCCTAACACATCTATAGTTGGAAATCTGATGTATGCTATGTTGTGTACTAGACCAGATATCTACTATGCAGTGGGAGTAGTGAGCAGGTATCAGTCAAACCCAGGACCAAAACATTGGATAGCAGTTAAGCATATCCTGAAGTATTTAAGGTGGACTAGGGATTATATGTTATTCTACAAGGGTGGTGTTCTAAACCCTGTAGGCTACACCGATTCAGATTTTTAGACTAATGTCGATGACAGGAAGTCTACTTCTAGAATGGTGTTTACTCTTGGGGGTAGAGCTATGATATGGAGAAGCATAAAGAAATCTGCGATATCAGATTCCACCATGGAGGCTGAATACATAGATGCGTCAAAAGAATCTAAGGAAATAATCTGGCTAAAGAAGTTCTATTCGGATCTTGGTGTTATTCTAGAAATGGATAAACTGCTTGTATTGTTTTGTGACAATACAAGAGCGATAGCCAACTCGAAAGAACCTCGTATTCACAAGAGGAATAAGCATATAGAAAGGAAGTATCACATTATTCGAGAATATGTGGCTAGGGGAGATATGAAGGTTATAAAGATTGCATCTGAAGACAATCTTGTAGATCATTTACGAAGACACTGCCAGACTCTACATTTGATAAGCATATCAAGGAAATGAGATTAGTAGAATTAAGGCATTAGTTTCAATTAGTGCAAGTGGGAGTTTGTTGGGGGGTTTATGCCCTAATTAAAACTCAATTTCTTTGTAATCTCATTTATTATCAATAAAAGAATAAAAATCCATTTTTGACTTGGTCAATCACTTTGCTCACGTGTTTTATTTTCATGATTATTTGTTTAATATAAACTTCTATTAAATCCCGAGCATATAGGTAATCGTATTTATAGTGACGTAATCACAGTAGAATATAAATATGATTATATGTTCAAACATAAGTTAGTCCTAAGATTAGTCAATGCATAGGATTTACACTGACTTGTCAATCTACAATATGATCTACTTACACCTCGTAGTGTTATGTTCTTTCCAAAAAATTAGAAAAGTAGATAAGATCGAATGTATTTGTTACACCGGACTGGACCGATATTGACATTGGACAGGATAAGTAAACATACTGTTATTACTAATTCTAGTCATATCATAGAGTTGACCATAGGTCAATTGAATCTAAATTCTGAGTGGTTACTATTCTAACTGATTGTATTATTTGAGTTCTTTGACTTGTTCGTTACTAGCTTACCCTACGGAAAAGCCCATACTTACATCTTGGGAACTTGGCAGTATAATTGAGTGGGAGTGTTAATCATAGATATGAATATCTATAGCTTCTGATGAAGAAGTGAAATGATGGTTTCCTTTTAGTTTGGTTCAAGGTGATAAATGATAGAGATCTCATTTCAGTAATTAATATTAGTTTACTGAAATATCATTTACAAGGAACTAAGTGTTTTAAGAATAAAATACAATGAGGAGTAAAACGGTATTTTAGTACCATCTCATTGTAGACTATCTATAGAGGATTGAGTTACAATTATTGTTGTAACAATGGATAATTAATAACGTATCTATATTTGTTATAGAGCGTTCTATGAATTACAAAGTGCAATTCCGACTCTTTAGTGGAGCACGAGCAATTAATAAGTTAGTAAATTTAATTGTTAAATTTATGATAACTTATTGGAGCTTGATTTCATAGGCCCGTGGTCCCCACTGTTCCTTGGAAAAAATTATCTAGATAGTCTCATTAATTTATTTAATTATCAATTAGAATTATAAAAGTTGACCAGGTCAATTTTGGATAGTTTTACAGAGTTACATAATTTAGAGAAGAAAAGAGAAATTATGGCAGATTTATTAATTAAGATAAATTGGTATCTAAATTAATAAATAGGTTTAAATCAAGGTTCAAATTATAAATAATTAATTTGATAAATGATTTAAATAATTATTTAAATAATAAAATCAATAGAAAATAATACAGACCTTGATTTTAAGTCCAAGGGGCTTATAATTAAATGAGAAATTTCACGAGCCTAAAGCCCATGATAATTTCGACCTAGGGCTGATTATTGACTATTATTTTATTGATTTTTCAAATAAATAAATGGCATAATTGAGTCTATAAAAGGTGTTCTAAGTGAGAGTTGAAAAGACATTGGTTTCTGAGAAGATCTATTAGGTTTTAGATTCTCTCTACAAACATAAGTCATTTTCTAAGCCTCATTATTATTTTTTCTTCTCTCTCTCTATCTATCTCATGTGTTGAGAATTTCCCACCCTAGTCTAGGTGATTCTAAGGATACTTTGGAAGGCTGTGAAGAAAATTGAAGAACAGTTCAGTTTCTAGGTAATACTCTGCGACAGAAAGGATACAAGGGTTAGAGAAACTGAAGGAAGGACTCTATCATTCCGATGCGTATAATGTGAGTGTTCTTATCATTATTTCTGTTTGAATTCAATTTTAGAAACATGTTTTAGGTTTTTTTATATTAATTTGTTTAATATAAGATCTACATGAAAATAAACAATATCATGTATAAGTTTTCCTAACAGTAATTGCCTTGTAAACTCCATTTTAGGATCCCGTGTACATACTCTTACTTTTTAATGAAAAACAACTATTTTATGATCAAAATATTTTAATCCTAATCCATTAATTGACCTTAGTAACACGTTTATGTCCAAATGACTTGATTAGCTAGTCAAGCACTATATAAAATACACAGTGTAATGGTCTTGGCTATCAAGGCCATTACAACTTGGTATTAGAGCGGTCTAGATTTAAGGGTTTCAGAAGACTGGCTGGGCATGTACACTCCCTGCTAAATACAAGCTTGACTCTTGATTTTGTAATTGTATATGTGATTATATGTTTAATTGTTTAAATTAAATATAAATGCCTTATCCGCTTGTTTGTTAGGAAGCATGTGAGATACTGATAGGGCTTGCCCTTGACTGCTATGTGTATATGATGAGGCATGCTTATTAGCATTGCTACTGTATGTGATAATTTCTAAAATGCATGTTTGCATTATAATTGTATATTGTTGCTTAAGTATTGGCATTAGACCGTGGGGTGATTTCAAAAAACTTGTTATCATTGCCTGATCAAACGATTGCAGATAGACTTGGAGAGTTATGCCAAAGTGACCAGTTCGACTAGCTGGCACTGACATCAAGGCTAGAGATGATAATCAAGGCCAGAACCCTCCGCCAATCCCTGAGAACTGGCAGCAGATGCTTGCTGATATGCATGCTAGACTTCAGAGTCAAGAGGAAGAGATTTGTCTTCTGAGACAGCAGGTTCTGCTAGCCAGACTTGCCACCTATTGTGGCACCAGTAGTACAGTAGCCTAAGATTAGGAACAGGTGGGAGCCGCTATATGAAAGGTTTAGAAGGCAACATCCTCCAGTCTTCGAGGGAGGACCAAATCCACTTAAGGTTGAACAGTGGATGAGTCTGATGGCCTCCATCCTGGACTTCATGAGGGTGGAAGGTAATGATAGGGTGGCTTGCATCACTTATATATTTTGAGATAATGCCCACATTTGGTGGGAGGTGACATCCCAAGCTCGAGACATTTCTACCATGAGTTGGAATGAGTTCAGAGATCTGTTTAACCAGAAATACTACAGCATTGTCGTTAGGATGACAAAGGTGAATGAGTTCACTAGTCTAGTACAGGGCAGCGTGATAGTCACTGAGTATGCCCTAAAATTTGACAGACTAGTGAAGTATGCACCTGACCTAGTGCCTACAGATGCAGCCAGGCAAGACAGGTTTGTTTAGGGGCTGAATGCTATGATAGCCCGGGATGTGCGGATTACATCAGTACCTGGGGAGACTATTTATTCCTAGGTGGTTGAGAAGGCCCCCACAGCTGATGAGGTAGAGAACAAAATATAGAGGGAGAGTACTGCAAGATGGGATGTTCGAAGAGCAGTGCCTCAAGTTGCAAGATCTTGTAGGAGTGGAGGCCGCAGTAATCGAAAGAGGAAGACCCTTGACACCTTGACCACTGCTGGTCTTGATAGGAGGGGCTAGGGTGTCCAGGGCAGTAGTGAGGCTTGGAGAAGCTACCCAAAGTGTGCTAGATGCAGGAAGCGCCATCTGGACGAATGCCAGGCGAAGGCCTGTTACTTGTGCAGACGGATTTGGCACCTCAAGAAAAATTGCCCAACTTTGAAGAAAGAAGAACCAAGGAAGAGGCTGAGGCTAGTCCCTTGGTGGTGACAGGTCAGCTTTCTAGCGTTGGCACCTCATATACTATATTGATTGACTCTGGTGCTACACATTCATTTGTTTCTAGCAAAGTGCTTGATAAATTGTGTAGGCCTAGTGAGTATTATATTACGGGGTTTGGGATTATACTGCCCACAGGGGACTTGGTAATTTCTAGGAGATGCGTTAGAGCACTGCCAGTGATGGTAGACAGTAGGGAACTATCAGTAGACTTGATTGAGTTGGGTATGGATGACTTCGACATAATTTTGGGGATGGATTAGTTAGTCAGATATGGGACAACTATAGACTGCAAGAAAAAGATGGTGACTTTGGAGCCCGAGGGTGAGGACCCTTTCGTTTTTGTTCTTACTGTCCATGGACCTCGCATTCCCATAATATCAACGTTGAGGGCTAGGGACCTATTACAAGGAGCTTGTATAGGTTTTCTAGCCAGTGTGGTGGATACCACTAGGATCATGCCAGTGGAACCAGGGGAGACTAGACTGGTATGTGAGTTCTTGTATATGTTCCTTGAGGACTTACCAGGACTGTCGCCACACTGTTTGTCACTAAGTTAATGTCGGGTACAAAACCAATGTTAAGAGCACCGTACAGAATGGCCCCGGCAGAGTTGAAGGAGTTGAAGGTATAATTACAGGAGATATGAGACCTAGGATTAATCAGACCTAGCTTCTCACCGTGGGGTGCTCCGGTTTTGTTTGTGAAGAAGAAGGAAGAGACCCTGAGGATGTGCATAGACTACAAGGAGTTGAACAATTTGACTATCAAGAACAAGTACCTACTACTGAGGATAGACAACCTGTTCGATTAGTTGCAAGGTAAGACAATATTTTCGAAGATTGATCTTCGATCTGGTCATCACCAGTTGAGGATTAAGGACGAGGATATCCCAAAGATAGCCTTCTGCATGAATTACAGGCATTATGAGTTCCTGGTCATGTCATTTGGGTTGACCAATGCCCGAGTAGCGTTTATGGATCTGATGAACAAGGTGTTCAGGGATTATTTAAATCAATTTGTGATTATCTTCATTGACGACACCCTTGTTTATCTCGTTAAGAGGAAGAGCGCGAGCAACATCTCTAATTCGTATTGCAGAGGTTAAGGGAGCATCGGTTATATGCTAAGTTTAAGAAGTGCGAGTATTGGCTATCATAGGTGACATTCCTTGGACATATTGTAAGTGGAGATAGGATTAAGGTAGATCCAATCAAGATAGAAGTAGTTAGAGATTGGTCGAGGCCAAGGAACGCCTCGGAGGTTAGGTGCTTCCTTTGGTTGGCAGGATATTACTGGCAATTCGTGGAAGGGTTTTCAAAGATTGCCACACCATTGACCGAGTTGATGTGGAAGAATCTAAAGTTTGCATCGTCAGACAAATGTGAGGGTAGTTCCGGGAAACTTAAGCGACGATTGATTACTACTCCAGTGTTGAGTCTTCCTTTAGATGGGGATAAGTTTGTAATGTATTGCGACACATCGAGACTGGGGTTAGGATGTATATTGATGTAGAGTGAGAAGGTTATTGCCTACGCATCGTGAAAGCTGAAGGAATATGAGCAATGATACCCTACTCATGATTTGGAATTGGCAGCAGTGGTATCCTCACTAAAAGTGTGGTGGCACTATTTTTATGGAGAGAAGTGTGAGATATACACCGATCACAAGAGTTTGAAGTATTTCTTCACCCAGAAGGACATAAAAATGAGACCGAGACATTTGTTAGAGTTTGTAAAGGATTATGACTGTGAGATCCTTTATCACCAGGGAAATCCAATGTAGTGGCAGATGCTTTGAATTGGAGGGGCCCGGGATAGTTGTTTAGTTTGAAGCAGATATTGAAGAAATCGGCAGAAGATATGACCAGAGTAGGGATAGAATTAGTAGTGGCCAATTGGCTAATATTACACTGTAGTCCACCCTCTTGGAGAGAATAAAATAGGGCCAGATGAGTGATACATGGTTAAAGGAGATTATAGGGGATTCCTAGCTGGAGTAGCTAAGGATTATTCCATTTCGGAGATTGGTTTGCTGAGATATAATGATCAGATCAACGTTCCAATGGACATGGGTATCAGATGAGAGATTCTTAATGAATCTCATACCACACCATATTCATTACATTCAGGAACCACAAAGATGTATCAAGATCTACGATCATTGTACTGGTGGCCTGGGATGAAGAAGGACATGGTTGATTACGTAGCAAGGTGTTTAATCTGTCTGCAGGTGAAGGCTGAACACTAGCACCCAACGGGGTTGTTACAACCTTTAGGTATTCCCGAATGGAAGTGGAAAAATATTACCATGGATTTTGTAGGAGGCTTGCCCATGACGGTGGGGCAACATGACTTGGTATGGGTGATAGTAGAAAAATATACCAAGTCAGCTCATTTTTTGCCAGTGAGGACAAACTATACTGTGGACCAGTATGTAGAGTTGCATAAGAGAGAGATCGTACGTTTCCATGAGGTTCCAAAGCTTATAGTATTGGATTGGGATCCCATATTTACTTCTAAGTTTTGGGGTAGCTTGCAGAAGGCTATGGAGACTCAATTGAAGTTCAGTACAACCTTTCATCCTCAGATAGACGGATAGTCTGAGAGGACGATTTAGATATTGGAGGACATGTTTAGAGCATGTTTGCTAGACTTCAAGGGGTCTTGGAGTAAGTACCTCCTGTTGATTGAATTCTCATACAATAACAGTTACCAGTCAACGATTGGAGTATCTTCATACGAGATGTTGTATGGAAGAAAGTGTAGGTCACCCATTCCTTGGGATGAGATAGGGGAAATGAAGTATTTGGGGCTAGAGATAGTTCAGAAGACTAATGAAGCAATTTAGAAGATTCGGGCCTAAATGCTCAATTCGTAGAGCAGACAGAAAAGCTACGCTGACCTAAGCATAGCGACATGGAGTTCCAGGTGGGGGACCACGTATTTCTGTGAGTTTCACCAGTACAAGGAGTAAGGAGATTTGGAAAGAAGGGCACGTTAAGCCATAGATTCGAAGGACCTTTTAAGATCCTGGAGAGGATCGGGCAGATAGCTTATAGATTGGCTCTGCCCCCATCATTATCAGGAGTTCATGATGTGTTTCACATCTCAATGCTTTGAAAATTTTGAAGATTTTTGGATTGAAAACGTTGAAGATTTCTAGGTTTTGGGCTCGAGCCACGACCCTATTCTTCAAGCATCGTGGCCCGTGTGTGCGAGAAGGCCCTGGGCGTCCCTGAATTTTCCCAGGCATCGCGACGCAGGTTAGGGGGCACCACGGCACGTGTACAGGGTTTTTCCTTAGAAGGCTCTTTGACTTGTAGAGGGTCGTGGTGCCTCTGAGGAGGACTGTGGCTCAAATATGAAATATTGGCCAAATTGGGTTTTTAGCCTCGGGAACTCAAACCTAAGTGCCCAAGAAGGATTCTTCTACCTGGTTTAGTAGAATTTGAGGTCCCGAAGGCTAGTATGTTATTCTAAAGTTTTTAATTGGTTTAGGTTTTAATGGCTGTCCATTATCTCTTTGTGACTAGAGTTACCGTTAAGGCTTGGGATTAAGGATCATGCTTGGGACCTCTCTACACCTTCAGCTCGGAGCTCGAGGTAAGAAAACTGCACTCGAGTTGTGATTGGAGCTTGGACCCCTATTAACAAATATAATTATATGTGAGATTGTGAATATATCTGTATCTGAGAATATCTTGATAGGCATGTTTGTTTGTCCTGCAATCGATTGCGTGTTCCACAATCTATTTATTTGTTATAATTGATCTGAAATTCTGATCTAAGAGAGTCAAAGCTGATGTTAAGCATGCGGAATGTAGCCCGACATAAGCGTATTGGGGTTAGCTAAATAATTTCTGATCCAAAATTCTGATCTAAGAGAGTTCTCGGCCTAAGGGCGTCGGGCCTGAACGTCTCTGAATAAATAGAAGTGCCTTTTTGTACTTAAGTAACTGTATTGAATGCTGAGATTGAATTACATGTTGGAATAAATTGTTCGTCATTGCCTAGCTTATTGCTTATGTTCTGTTGTCATTGGATTGATCTATCTGAGTTTATTGTACATATATTGTTGTTCATTTGTGATTGTGATTTAATTTTTCTTGTTGAGTATTGGCTCACAGGTGCTATGTGGTGCAGGTAAGGAAAAGGAAAGTTGGACCAGTTGTGAGTTGGAGAGCTTTAGGGACATAGTGTACATCAGCAGCTACTCGACTACCACGGCCGAGGGATTGACAGGGACTAGAGCCAAATTTTATTTTGCCACTTAGGCTTGCTTGAGTTGTAATTATTTTGAGGGTTGAAATTGCCTTGTAAAGACCTTTTTGGGATCCCGTGTACAAACTCTAACCTTTTAATGAAAAATAACTATTTTATGATCAAATTTTTTTAACCCTAATCCTTTAATTGACCTTAGTAACACGTTTATGTCCAAACGACTTTTTTAGCAAATCCTGCACTATTTAAAATACACAATGTAATGGTTTTGGCTATCCATGGCATTACACTATTATTCCACTAAAAGTATGAGAATGAACTCTTGTGATTATAGACATTTATTTATTGAGTACTTTTAAACATATAAAAAGTGTCCATCGATTTAATCACTACATACAATTCAATAATTTATTAATGGATCATAATTAAAGTAGGATTTAATCACTATTTATCCTCTTTAATTATATCTTGTTTCCTTGAGTACCATTAACTTTACTGGTGAATGTTAATTCATCAACTGATTTATGAATTTGAGCTCAATAATCTTTCAGTTCCAAAAGCCAACCCTTAAGAGAACCATTATTCAATTCCTCTCGGAAAGGTATATATTCTATATCCATATATTATGTCCCCAGCTATTTTACATCAATGAGTTCCCAAAACAAAAAATTTTAGCCTCATCATTCTGACAAACCATAACGAGGGAATCAAAGAACTCATATGACACAAATAGCAGTTCAAAATAACTTCATAATAAAGATCAATTTATATATGATCATCTTATTGATATGTTTAATTAATTCTTATAAAGTAAACAGTATTAATAACATATTGGGTCACGTTCATGTATAACCACTTTATATAAAGTACCACCACTAAGATGTCCTAATACATCAGTAATCCGGATCTAGTTTACATGTATTCATGATACTAGTGAATCGTACTTACAGTCTTTAATCCAAAGATTCCATATAACTTTGTTTTACTGCGAACTGTTTAAATTTGTTTCCTACAATCTTAATCCTCTAGTATCAATACAAGATTGTAGTCACAATAACGAATTTGGGAATATTATGATATTCATATAATATTATTCTAATAATAATAATAAACAAACAATATATGCTAAAATTCATTTCAATTATTTATTTCATAAAACATTGTTCAAAACATATGCTTTAAAGGGCACTAATCCAAAAAACTATGACAGTGTTAGGGACATTTCCCCCAAAAACATAGTCGGCTGACATTCCTTACAATGGGCCCACTTAGATACGCTGGAGCCCACCAGCTCATTTGCTATGAGAATGTTCATTTATCTTGTAATAAATCCTCACTATGGGAGAATAATTATAATCTGCTCCAATTAATGAGCTTAATTGCCCCCAACAACTTATAAATAGGGCTAGGGCACACATTGTAAAATATCTCAATTTCATATCAGAATGAGGCCACATGTTGCCTGAAACCCAAGAGAACTTAAGCTGTGCAGTTTCTTAGCATCCTAATACAAGTGAGTCGTGGACTAGGGTTGATTCACAACCTGCACCATTTAAAAATTCATGTTTCAATCTTCATTTGTTTAAGCTTTAGTTTAATTAGTTGTTAGCGAAAAAGCTAGTCAACTGTTAATATTAAGATATTAATTAAATATTTGATATTAAATCATTTGACAAGATTTGAATTTGAATCATTATTTCAATTAATTTAAGAAATCAATTTAATATTCCAATAAACTAATATTACAAAATATTATTATTTTTATTAATTAAGTAATTGGCATTGAATGGAAAACATTTGCAGTGTTAAAACATTGCAAATTTCATCCATTGGTACTATTTTTAAATAGTGCTTTGGCTCAGACCACTAGTGTAAGGGCACTATGGTTATTTTTCCAATGATAGTTTTATTCTATTATTTAATTAATTGAAATTATTTTAATTAATAAAAATAATAAAAATCCTAAATAGTAGATGCATAAGATATCATTCATGAGGGTATTTATACATTTTAAAAAAAATACATATTATTTATACATTTAATAAAAAAAATTAAATCTTCCCCCATTGAAAAATCTTAGATTTGCCACTTGTTATCCTTCAAAATTCAAGAGATGACGTGGTGAATGAGAAAGTAGCACATGACATCACAAGTCATGGAAAAATGATAAAGTATTAAAAAAAGACTGATGAACAAAAATGGATAGGTTAGGGACCTATAGGGAAGTCGACCAGGCCTAAACCTCCTAGCGGTGGTCGGCCTGGCCATAGCCCCTTAGGGGTGGTCAACCAGACCTCAACCCCTAGGGGTGGTCAACCTGCATGCTCAAGAACTGCACGGGCTGGTTGTCCCACCATATTCTTCATAGGGTGGTTGGCCTAAACTCCCAAATACACTTCGCTGGATAAAGTTAACACTCGTTCAAGCTGAAATCAAAGGCCTAGCACCTAGAAGGTCATCAGGCCTAGCACCCATAAGATCAACTGGCCTAGCACCCAGAAGATCAACAGGCCTAGCATCCAGAGGGTCATCAGGCCTAGCAACCATGCTCTAAAGGGTCATCGAACCTAGCACCTAAGTCTCATAGACATACCGAGACTTAGTGTTTTCCCGAAGGTTTCAATCATGCATCGTCAACCACAATCCAGAGAAATAATGAGAAGGCCCACAATCTCATAGTCATGGGGAGGAGGACACGTATCTCCACTACCCAATGATTGTGTACCAAACCACGATCCCCAGTCTTGCTAACCATGTAACAGCTCCTGGGTACTATAAATAAAGGACCCAGGGCTTCATAAAAGGGAGGGGATTCCTGGATAGATATTTTTGGAGAGACCTTGAGATTGATCATTTGATTAACTTCTGGGAAAATCTGTAACGAGTGAACTCTTCAGTTCATTTTTGTAACGCCCCAACTCCAGGGACCGTTACGGTGTGCCTTGTAAACAGTGCTAAACTCGCTAATCGAGTCATTTGGCCAAAATCGTGTAACTAAGTATGATTAGCAGTTTAGGGATTAAAATTTTTTGTTAAGATGTAACGTTTCACTAGAACGTTTAACATATACATTGGGATCCCAAAAAAAAATTTAATTTCAAAGTCTATTACAAAAAACTATTTACAACACGCCGATCTAAGCGGCAAAACAGGGTTTAACCCTAGTTCCTCTTAAAACCTCGGTCATGGCGGACGAGCAACTGCATATGTACACGTCATCACCTAAGCTCTCCAACTCAAGGATGGTACAGCTTCCTTTTGCCTTTACCTGCACCACATAGCACCCGTGAGCCGAAGCCCAACAAGAAAACACAATATAACATGATATAATATCAACAGTAATTGCATTGATTATTCAGGACCAATAGTTTAAGCAAATAGGTGACTAACACAAGAGTCACAAATGTGGGGTCAGCACCCTTTAGCCATGTGACGATAGGGTCACCAGGGCTTAACTGGTAAGTTGTCCTTTCATAAGTTCGATCAGGACAGGTGCATGGTGAATGGTCATCAACATAACCTTCCTCCCGACTTTAGAGTCGTAACTATGGACAGCGTCCCCTAGCCATGTGACAAACAGTCACCGGGGCCATATGCCCTGGCTAAAAAACATCTAGTCTTAGACCAGGCAAGCGCTTATAGTTTTCATTGACCTTCCGGTCGGTCCCGCATTAATACCCCATATGAGTCATTCAATGCCGACCTCGATTAGATCTAATCTTCATTTGGCCCGGCGTTCACAACGCTCTGCCATTTCTGACTCTTAGGTCAGTGAAACACGACCAGTGCTCAGCCCGTTGTGAACTTAACTAATAAGTCATAGCTTCACAGACGGATCTGACACCATTGCCGATTCTGACTAATAAGTCAGCGCCATACACAGGTAACTCATGCCACCAAACATATGTCACATATCCAATGTCCATAAACAAGGTATTCAGCATGCTTACCTAACAAGTATTAATACAATTAGGACCATGCACAAACCCAGAGGCACAAGCTCTGAACAATATCATAATCAGTACTCAAAGCATGTCCTAATCACATGTTTCTCATGCATCACATGCATTATACTTAACAATCCAACATGCACCAATCATAGCCATGTATGTCACGTTCAATAGTCAACCAACATGCATCAAGAATAGCCATGCATGTCATACTCAATAATCAACCAACATGCATCAATAATAGCCATGCATGTCACATATACACAGGGTGCAGTTTTCTTACCTCAAAGTCGAGCTAGAATGATTAAAAGAACGACCCTTGAGAACGATCAACTTTCAGTCCTTTAGCGGTCACCTAGTCATAACCAAATATAGGATACCATCAATAAAAATGATCAACATAAGTTCCCAAACCAAAACCTAGCCTCCGAGACATCAAACACTACTCAACCGGGTACTAGGTTCAACCCCGAGGCCTAAGGCTTAAATCCCCAAGCTAAAAACACAATTCTGGCCAAAAAGCCACTAAGGGCCGCAGCCCTTCCCAGCTGCGCCGCGGCGCGCCCCTCAAACAAAGACAGCCCTCTCTGCCAGACGCCATGAGCCGCGGCGCATCACAGCCATGCCGCGGCTCAATACCCATATTTGCCAAAAAGACAACACGCACCAGCAAACTCTCCCCTGCATTTTCCCTTGGAACCAAGCCTTCAAACTAGCTCCAAACCTCCTCCAAACACTCAATTCAACCTCTATACATCACCTATAACTCACCCTCATCAAAACCCAAGCTAAACTTCAATCAAAACCTCCACAAATCCAAGCTATCATCAAGAAATCATAGGCTGAAAAACTAAAGGAAAACAGAGTACAAGCTAGAAACTTATGGCTGAACTCACCTCAAATCCGAGTTTGAACCTCCTTCAATGGCTGAACCAGGTCCACAAACCCAGCCCCTTGATTTCCTAGCTTGAAACCCCACTTTGAGCTTAAAAACTCCAAAGGAAAGATGGAGGAGAATGATGTACGGGAAGGAGAAAGATAAACCCTGTTTTGCTCTGTCTTGTTCTACAGCCATCTAAAGTCATATAAATCCAAACCCAAATGACTAAAATACCCCTAAGTCACTTAAGGCTTCTAAAATCATTTCAAGGGTAAAATTGGTACTTTTCACTTATCCCGTTAATCATAATTAACGCTTCCCAATTCCCGTTATTCTCAATATTCTTGAATACCAATAAATCATATCCCATTACCCTTTTATTCCCGGTAATGCTCTAATCATCAAAATGGCCCCGAGACTCACCCCGAGCCCCGAACTTAAGCCCGTTATGACTAGACCGAACACTTACATCACATGATCGTCTCATGCCGAATAGCTCGAACCAATCCACCTTATAATGTGGCTACATTAATTAATCACAACCATGCACCCAAAATACACAATTACGCCCACAGCGGCCAAATTACCCTTGTAATAATAAATACTCCCGTATGCATGCATTTACCACCATATAATAACATAATTCACATGAACATGCATATGATCATTAAATAACATCATAAATCAATTATGGCCCTTCCGGCCTCCTAATCAAGGTCCTAAACCTTATTAGGAAATTTGGGGCATTACAATTTTTGTATTTGTCGATTGAGTGATTCAATACTAAAGACTAAGTGGATTAGGTTATTACTGTTCATCAGAATAGGGTTAAACCACTATAAATTTTTGTGTGTTTTGTTTAGATATTTGTACTCTATCGTGTATTTATATTTATCTCATTCAAAAGGTGTCGTATATCGTACATGCGACCGTTGGCCAATTTCACAAGTCAATATTTTGGTGCTTTCATTGAGAGTACGAAATAAAAAAAAACATACTTTCATTAGTTTTATGATGCCTCCAAAATCCAGTCAGACGAAGAAGACAGCCCCCAGGAATTCCACCACTCAGGATCCCATCGATCCTGTTAACGAACCTCAGGTGGAGGTTGGACATCAACCTGATGCAAAAGATCCACAGGATGCTCACCAGGAGGAGATGGCGCAATTTATGGCGAGGCAGGAGGCCTTCGCTGCAGAAGTTGCCCTCTAGAGGATGACTACGGAATGACAATGGTGGGAGATTGATGATCAGGTCAAGAGGATGATCCAAAGGGAACAAGAAGCTAACCAGAGGCACCAGGAGGCTGTTGTGTCCTTGGAGGCAGCTACCCAGTTAGCCTGAGCTAACGCGGAAGTTGTTGCTCAGACGATGAGGGAGGCTTAGGCCAAAGTAGTAGGGATGCGAGACAGTAATAACAGGGAGTCCCAGGGGAGGAGTCGAACCCCAAGGACGCTCTCAGAGACATTTTACCAGAGACAATATGAAGAGGCGCAGTCCAAGACTGCCTCCTCCATGATTAAGAAGAATAACACTTCCTCTCGGAGTAAGAGTGTTACCAACCCGAAGGCCCCCTCCCAGGGGGACAGACGAAACGACATAGGATAGGAAGGTCAGACATCTGAGAGACGTGACAGGAATGGAAATGGCCACTCAAAGACTCCAAGTCATGTAGGAGGAGAGGCTTGGGGGCAGGATCGCACCAGCAAGAGCAAGGCAGACCTACCACCCCTACACCCTCAGTCTCGCAAGGGAAAGGAACTGATGAACAACACCACTACCGTGTTTGATAGGCTCGAGAAAGATGCACAACCTCAGGATCTAAGGGAAGTTATCAACATGAGGACCAACGCTCAGGAGGGGGTGTCGGGTGTCACAGGCCGGCTATTTGGGTACTCCAACTAGACGTAACGTGCGGCACTTGCAGACTCTTCAAGCTAGCAAGTCAGCCTACAACAAACACCTACAGGAAACACAAACTCAGTGGTTAGCCACATACACATCTCGGACATGCAACGGGCAATAACGAAGTATGAGCAAGCACAAAGCAAGTCATTCCTAGGAACGTCCACACAACACAAAGCACACAACAAGGAAAGTGGCACGCAATGGCCCAACGAAGAAAACAAACAAGTAACACATAGGCAACAAGGAAGCACACAGGGGCAAGTATGGATAAATATTGTTTTATTAATATATAGCCTTGATAGGGCAAGGGAGTACACAGCTTTAGCCCCTATTTGCTGATGGCCATGGCGCTTCCTTATTGCCTATGTGTTACTTGTTTGTTGTCTTCGTTGGGCCATTGCATGCCACTTGCCTTGTTGTGTGCTTTGTGTTGTGTGGACGTTCCTAGGAATGAATTGCTTTGTGCTTGCTCATACTTCGTTATTGCCCATTGCATGTCCGAGATGTGTATGTGGCTAACCACTGAGTTTGTTTGCCTATAGGTGTGTGTTGTAGGCTGACTTGCTAGCTTGAAGAGTCTGCAAGTGCCGCACGTTCCGTCTAGTTGGAGTACCCAAATAGTCGGCCCGTGACAGTTGGTATCAGAGCCAAGTTAGAAAGAGCTTGGAAAAACACACTATGGTGAGCAAAACTCAGAGGATCGAAGCTCTTGAGAAGCGGTTGGGGGAATTAGATGGCCTGGATGAAAGGGTCAGGGATCTTTCCTCTGCAAGTCATAACTTGGGATCGTCTGATGCAAACAATTGCATTGCTGCGCTGGAAAAGGAAAATGATGTTCTCCTATCCAGAATAATCGCATTGGAGAAAAGAAACACTCCAACAAGTACTTTTGTTTCCCCTCGGTCGGAAGAGCGCATCGCAGCAGTGGAGCGCATGCTGAAGGAACAAGAAGTTTCCATAAATGACACTACGGAAGACTGCAGGAAGGCAATTGGCGTGCTCAAAGAAGAAATGGCTGAGCTAACTGCCAAGGTAAACCTGACCATGCAAGCAATTGGGAATGCCCCTACAACAGGGCCGACAGGTATGGAATATGGCTGAGCTAAAGTACCCGAGCCGAGGCCCTATAATGGGGCCAGAGACGCAAAGGATTTGGAGAATTTCCTCTTCGACATGGAACATTATTTTAGAGCCGTGCGGGCCGATTCGGAAGACGAAAAGGTCGCCATGGCTACCATGTATTTGTCTGGGGATGCCAAGGTGTGGTGGAGGACCAAGTATGATGACATAGAGAATGGCAGGTGCACCATCACATCTTGGGCAGACCTGAAGAGAGAATTAAAGACGCAATTTCTGCCAGAAAATGTCGCTTACATAGCTCGATGCCAGTTGAGAGAGCTCAAACAATTCGGGACAGTCCGAGAATATGTGAAGAAATTTTTAGGACTAATGCTCGATATAAAGGACATGTCCGAAGTAGACAAGCTCTTCTGCTTCCTCGAGGGACTGAAACCGTGGGCCAAACAAGAACTTCAAAGACAGCGTGTGTCTGATCTTGCCACTACTCAAGCTGCTGCTGAACGCTTAACAGATTACACTCCGGAGAGCAGCCTGCCGAAAAGGGCTACTCCTCCAACCAGCTCAAGTAGCGCTGGGAGTAAGAAGTATAGGAAGTCCTGGCAGGGCAAGAGTGGGGGAGAGAAGAGGACAACTGAGTCCAATTCTTTCAGTTGTACAGATGCTGCTGCAGGGAGGAAGTCGCTAGCTTGTTGGCTTTGCAAAGGCCCTCATAAGTCGGCAGTTTTCCCTTGCAGGGGCAAGCTGAATGCCCTCATTGGCCAAGAACAACATGGCGAAGGAGAAGAGGAAGATGAAGAGTACGCGCACATGGGCGTTGTCCGCCTGTTGAATGCTCTCAAGAAACATGGAGAAAAAGGGAAGAAGACCCTTGGGAAGGGGCTAATGTTCATGGATGCCACTATCAATGGCAAGCCCGCCAAAAGCGTGATGATTGATATTGGCGCCACCCACAACTTCATCTCTGAACTTGAAGCAAAGCGACTGGGACTAAATCTGGAGAAAGATACAGGCTGCATGAAAGTAATCAACTCCAAGGCCTTGGCCACAACTGGCATGGCTAAAGGGGTAAAAGTTAGAATCGACACGTGGGAGGGGCAGACTGACTTAGTGGTCGTCCATATGGATGACTTCGATGTAGTTTTGGGAATGGACTTTCTAACCGAGAAAGGTACCATTCCAATTCCTGCCACTGGAAGCTTACTCATAATGGGAGAGACGTCTTCAATGGTGCCTGCAAAGGTGAAACCACCCCCTGGTGTGAAGCTTCAATCAAATTTACAGTTCAAGAAGGGTGTGAAGAAGTAGGAGCCCACTTATGTAGCTGTACCCACCGTGTTCGAAGAAGTAGTGGAAGATATTGTTCCACTAGAAATTACGAGGGTCTTAAGGATGTATGGGGACATGATGCCAGATAAACTCCCCAAAGCCTTGCCACCAAAGAGGAGTATTGATCACCAGATAGAGCTGGTGCTGGGAGCGAAAACTCCAACAAAAGCGCCATACAGAATGGCACCCCTTGAGCTAGAAGAGTTGAGGAAACAACTAAAAGAGTTATTGGAGGCAGGCTTCATCAGAATGTCGAAGGCGCCATTTGGTGCCCCTGTGCTATTCCAGAAGAAGCACAATGGGAGCTTGATACTGTGCATCGACTATAGGGCTCTCAACAAGGTGACAGTTCGCAACATGTACCCCATCCCTCTGATCGCTGATTTGTTCGACCAGCTAAGTGGAGCCAAATACTTCACAAAGTTGGACTTGAGATCGAGCTACTATCAGGTGAGGATTGCAGATGGGGATGAACCAAAGACAACGTGTGTTACTCAATACGAAGCATTTGAGTTTCGAGTAATGCCGTTTGGGTTGACAAATGCACCTGCTACTTTCTGTACACTGATGAACCAAGTATTCCACGAGTATCTAGATAAGTTCGTGGTGGTGTACTTGGATGATATCGTGGTTTATAGCGCCAAGATTGAAGAGTATCAAGAACACTTGGCTCAAGTGTTTCAGAAGTTGAGAGAGAACCAGCTATATGTGAAGCGCGAGAAATGCTCGTTTGCACAGGAGAGCATCAATTTCTTAGGCCACGTTGTGGAACATGGCCGAATTCATATGGATATGGAGAAGGTGAGGGCAATCCAAGAATGGAAAGCCCCCACAAATGTGAAAGAACTCCGCTCCTTCTTGGGCCTAGCCAACTACTATAGACAATTTGTGGATGGCTACTCAAGAAGGGCGACACCCTTGACCTAGCTTCTGAAAACGAGTGTGACTTGGGCGTGGACTGACAAGTGTGCTGAAGAATTCAGGAGTTTGAAGGAAGCCATGATGAAGGATCCTGTTCTTGCCTTGCCAAATGTTAGCAAGCCCTTCAAAGTACAGACATATGTGTAACGACCTAAATTTGCTAATAAGGCTTGGAGCCTTGATTAGTGTGCCGGGAGGGCAATAATTGTTATATTGCATTAATTTATGTGAATTTAATGAATATGTGGTTAGTATGCATGTTTAGGTGAAATAAATATGCATGTGGACCCCGTTTGTATGATAAGGGTAAATTGGTAATTTTAGCCCACTGAGGGCATATATGTGATAATTTTATTATGTGATTTGTACCACGGGAGTGTGATATTATTATTGTGATGCACGTGCCGAGACGGTCCTAGAGAGCTGGTTAACTCAAAAGTCACAACGGGATTTTATACCCGGCTCGGGAGGAGCCTAGGGGTATTTTGGGGAATTTTGTGAGTTGAGTTGAGAACTAGTGGTTATAGTTATTGGTGATTGAGTAACCTGGGTAACCATTTGTAACTGCTGTGAGTAACAAGTTTAGATGGAAAATGGTAGAATTGAAATAGAAGTGAATGGACTAGTGTGCCCTTGAAGGTGTAGTTAGGAAAGGATTATTAGGAGAGGTAATATGGTCATTTGGCAGGGGGTTTAGACAAAGTTCAGCTGGGTTAAAGGGGTACACGGTTTAGGCTTGGTCATATTTTGGTTTTGTTAAAATAGAGAGAAGGAAAAGCTAGGGCAAGAAGAAGAAGAAGAGGAGTAGAAGGAGCTGAAATTTGGAGACTTAGGAGATGAATCAAGGAAGCTTAAGGGTGAATTCTCCACTTGAGGTAAGGATTCTATGTAAATTTAGGGCTTGTTTCTGTTGTGGTTTGAGAAATTGAAGCATGAGTTAAGTTTTCAAGTCTTGTGTTGAGTTTGCTGAAATTAGAAATCAAAGGGTGGATTTTTGGGTGTGATTGTGTGTTTGATCTTGATGCTAGTGTTTATGGGTTGTTAGGTGGTTCATTTGAGGTTTTAAATTGATTTTGGGGTTTAAGTATTTGTTTGGGATGATTTGGAGGGGTATTGGCTCGGAGAAATGCAGAGGAAAAACCCAGAATTTCTGGGTTTGCGAAGGAGCGCCGCGACCCTGTTCTTGGGCGCCGTGGCGCGAAGCTGCTTCCAGGCAAGGGGGGGCTCTCTGACTTGCTGGGCGCCGCGGCCCTCTTGGGCAGTGCCACGACGCTAGGCTATTTTAAGGACACAAAATTTTGCAATTTTGAGCTTTTTCTCCGAGGGTTCGGGGGATGTTTTCAATGAATTGTTTTAGGAATTTGGAAGTCTCGAGAGTACGGGATTGGTCCCGGGAAGTGGTTTTGGGTTGGTTAGTATTAAAAGTGTTTTATGTGTGTTGTGACTAGGATTTCGGAGAGGCTCGTGCTAGAGGACCGTGCTCATGACTTTGGTGCACTGTGAAGCTCAGGATACATGTAAGAAAACTGTAGCACCCGTAGGATAGGGCATGGACCCATAGTGTTAATGCAGGGCACGACCCTAAATTTTATTACATGATTATGGTATAGTTTTGATTGAATTGTTATATGTTTCAATGTTATTTGAATTATACTATATGTGATTATAGTAGCGAGAACGGCAAAGGTGCCGAGAACGGCAAAGGAGCCGAGAACGGCAAATGAGCCGAGAGCGGCAAAGGTGCCGAGAATGGCAAATGAGCCGAGAACGACAAGGGAGCCGCGAACGATAGCGGGGCCGGGGGTAACACCTAGCACGTGGAGTGTTTATTTAGTTTGATGGAATGCTTGTTTATCTGTGGATAATCTGATATGTTAACTATATAATTCGCATATGTTATATACTGTATGAGTTTTCTTGCTGGGCTTCGGCTCACGGGTGCTCTGTGTTGCAGGTAAGGGCAAAGATTGAGTAAACCAGCCATGAGTACGGAGAGCGTGAAGCGACGTGTACATGTTTGGCCTGCCCGACTGCTTTTGTTGGGGGTTTATTCGGGAAATGGCTGTAATAATATGTGATTTTAATAATTAATCAACTGTAAACTTAGTTTAAGTTGTAAATAGTTTTCAAACCTTATTTTGGGATCCCAATTAATAGATACTTGAAGTTTTCAATAAAGTAAAGCATTTTCAAAAGATTACAGCCTTAACTTTTGCTTAGTCACACTTTTGTTTTAAAAACCTCGGTTAGCGAGTTAATTGCACAAAGTTTTGATTTAAAACTCACTTAGTAATGGCTCTAAGGAAGTAGGGCGTTACAACTTGGTATCAGAGCGAGCCAAGGTTTATTGGTTCTGGAGATCGACCGAACATGTACGCTCGCTGTCAGTGACAAGCTCGACTCAAGGTTGGTTGGTATGAATGATTGACATGCTTGAACATATGTTTGAATGCCCTGTTTGCCTGCTTATTTATATGGAGCATGAGGAATGAGTTGACATATGCATGAGATACTGTCGGGGCTGGGCCCTTGACTATTGCATGTTGAGATTAAAGCGTGCTGAATAACATTATTATGCATGTGGATGAATATTGGAATAATGGTTTGCATATTGAATGTATGTGGTTAATTGTCTAAATTGAATCCATATGTAATATCTGTTTAGTGGCTTGTAAGAAGCATGATGAAATGTGAATTTACTTAGTTGCGATAAAAATTGGGTAGCTAAATGTATGGCATTGTGGATTTGGCCTAATATGCTTTATGTGCATGATAACTGTGGTTATTTGGATCTAGTTGTGGATTGGTTCAGAGTGTGAACCACAGGGCTGAGGAGTTTGGTCAGTAGTGGCAGGTGAACTCAAATTGGTTGTTCCTAGTTTGGTTAAGTGAACTTGACATTGTGTTGAAGGGGGGATTCTAGATAATAGTTGGAGTTAGAGATCTCCATCTATCCCTGAAAAGCAGCAGCAGATGGTCACTAGTGTGTGAGTAAGCTATGGAGTTAATAGTTGAGATGGTACAGAAGAGCAGCGGACTTCTCTGGGAAAATAGCCGCTTTGTATGCGTTAACAGTAAGGTTACCAGTGTTGGTTTATTGTGAGGGTATGGACAGATAAGGGTATTATATGAAAGGCTTAAAGGGTGTTATCCTCTAGTTTTGAGGAAATTTCGGGTTGACAAAGAATTTATTAGTGGATGGGCAAAGTTAATTCCACCCTTAGTTATAAGAGGATGAGAGACTATGACTAAAGGGTTGTGTTAAGTATTGTGCTTGAGGAATGCCTGGAAATGGCACTCGGGTCGAGGCATTGGCATGATGGGCTGGAAAGAACTCAGATGATGAATTGATAGAAGAGGTTATAAAGACATGATCTGAGCTGTGGAGAATGGGGGCCTTATAAGCTTGGTTTGGAATGATAAAGTAGCAACAATGTAAATTTATGGGCCTTTGGAATTGGGTAATTCATTTCGGGAAATTGATACGGACGGATGCAGTTGGAAATGACGATGACCCAGTTAAGGATTTACACTCTAGAATAGTCCAAAGTATTTGGGCCGCTCCAATGTATGTACTCATCATCTGTATGGGGACAGAGGAGAGGGCCATGTGGTTCGAAGAATGATGAATGATGTAAAGAGCATGAATGCTGCAGAGCAAGGGATGTGAAAGATAGTGCTTCTATTGATAGAATTCAGCAAGGACAGATTCTCAATTTTTGAGGTAAAAGAACCCCAGACAGTGCTAGGGCACCTAAGTTGTGATTGGAAAGAAGCCTGATTGAAAAGGTAGTTGTCAAGATAGTGACAGGAACCAGGGAGGTTATTTGGTATGCACATGAGGGAGAGGATGCCACCTGAGAGGATGTTGGGTGAGGGCCTGGCTTCTATATGAAATGATTCGATATGTTAGGATGGATTTCCCATGGTGAGGGAACGGAAAACTAGAATGCCTCACTACATTCGAAGTTCGAGGCTGATTCCTCGAGGATGAGTATTTAACTGAATGTTTTATGCGTTGGTCATGTAACGAACTGGAAGAACTCGGTGTTGAGAATGTTCCGAGAGGGAGTTAGACATAGAGAGTTTGCCTCAAGGGTGCTATGCGAGAGGCTGAAGATAGTAGTACTTATTGCGGAGGAATTAGAAACTTCTGGCAGATGAATTGGGATACAAGTAATCAAGAAGTTCATAGTGATAACAACAGAGTTTGTCTTAAGGGAGCCTTAGCATGAGTCATAGTGAGAGAGTTAATCAGTTAAGAGATAACCATGGATTGTAGGGGATATCATCTGGAGTATGTTAATGAGACTGAATGGAAACTGAGTTGACCAATGGGAAAATTATATGGGTATATAAGGAAAGATGGGGGGTACTTCAAGGTCGGACTACAGATAGGATTGGTATCAGGAATGTTGAGAAAGATGGTATTGGTTGACAGAAAGAATTACTGAAGCAATCGAAGAAATTTGACCATTGGGGTAGCAGAGCATTATACTGCGGGGATTGTTAACATCGTCGGTTAAGAATACAAAGTTTGATGTTGGGTACAAGATGGGACAATGTCTCCAGGAGTTGATCTATAACCTGGTTATTAACAGCTGGAAATCAAGGAAAGAGACATTTCAGGAATTTTTATTTTGTACTGAGTAATGTGTGAGGAGTTGGTAACAAAGATTCTAGATTGGTTCAAGCTACAGCAGCACAGGTAAGTTCTTAAAGTGGAGAATACAGGAATGGTATAGGCAAGTCCCCTTCAAGCTCACGAGCAGTATGTGTGGATTTCTCCTAGATGGAAATGGAGAGTAAATGATTATTATGCTGAAGACGTTAGTACCCAGGAGGCAGGGTCACAGGTAAGGTCCTACGAAGTGTCAGTCTGGGTTTCGTTAGGAGTACTCAGAGTAGAGCTATAAGAAGAAAGGATAGGTATAAGAAGATTTGATCTGAAGCCACAAAGAAGCTACTGAAGAATGTCTGAAGAATAGAAAGCATAACAGGACTAGCAAGCGTGTCATCTATCACATAAGTATCTCCACAGACAACTACATCAGAGACGGAAGGAACAGTAAAAACTTGAAGTAAGACAGAATGAATGGTGTTAAATCGGAGTTTAGAAGATAAGGTAAGAGTTGATTGGTACCTGGTGATGCAGATATATGGGTGTGCTATAGTTAAGTATAGGAGCCGAGAACGGCAAATGAGCCGAGAGCGGCAAAGGTGCCGAGAATGGCAAATGAGCCGAGAACGACAAGGGAGCCGCGAACGATAGCGGGGCCGGGGGTAACACCTAGCACGTGGAGTGTTTATTTAGTTTGATGGAATGCTTGTTTATCTGTGGATAATCTGATATGTTAACTATATAATTCGCATATGTTATATAATGTATGAGTTTTCTTGCTGGGCTTCGGCTCACATGTGCTCTGTGTTGTAGGTAAGGGCAAAGATTGAGTCAACCAACCATGAGTACGGAGAGCGTGAAGCGACGCGTACATGTTTGGCCTGCCCGACTGCTTTGGTTGGGGGTTTATTCGGGAAATGGCTGTAATAATCTCTGATTTTAGTAATTAATCAACTGTAAACTTATTTTAAGTTGTAAATAGTTTTCAAACCTTATTTTGGGATCCCAATTAATAGATACTTGAAGTTTTCAATAAAGTAAAGCATTTTCAAAAGATTACAGCCTTAACTTTTGCTTAGTCACACTTTTGTTTTAAAAACCTCGGTTAGCGAGTTAATTGCACAAAGTTTTGATTTAAAACTCACTTAGTAACGGCTCTAAGGAAGTATGGCGTTACAATATGCCTCAGATTATGCTCTGGGAGGGGTACTAGTACAAGAAGACCACCCGGTCGCATATGAGAGGCGCAAGCTATCTGAAGCTGAGAGGAGGTATACTGCCCAGGAGAAGGAGCTCCTCGTTGTTATACATTGCTTGCGATTGTGGAGGCATTACTTGCTGGGGTCAAAGTTCGTGGTGAAGATAGATAATGCAGCTATTAGTCATTTCCTTACTCAGGGGAAACTGACCCCTAAGCAGGCTCGATGGCAGGAGTTCGTGACTGAATTCGACTTCCGTTTTGAGCACAGGGCAGGACACTTGAACCAGGCAGCTGACGCCTTGAGTCGCAAAGCAGAATTGGCGACTCTAAAGATCTTGGCAAGTTTGTCGGCTAGCGTGGTGAACACTCCACTCAAGGAGCGCATCAAAGAAACTTGGAGAAAGACCTGGTTGTCAGGACCATCCTGAAGCTCGTAAAAGAAGGCAAGACTCGCCAATTCTGGGTGGAGGATGATCTTCTGTGGGCTAAAGGGGGTCGCTTGTATGTTCCGAAAGCTGGAGATTTGCGGAGGATATTACTAAGCGAGTGTCATGACACCTTGTGGGCAGGTCATCCAGGATGGCAGAGAACCCACGCACTCTTGAAGCAGGGGTACTACTGGCCACAAATGCGAGATGATGTAGTGGAGTACACCAAGACCTGTCTCGTCTGCTAGCAAGACAAGGTCGATAGGAACAAGACACCTGGGTTGTTGGAGCCCTTGCGAGTCCCAAGCCGACCATGGGAGAGTGTGTCGCTTGACTTTATCACCAGTCTTTCGAAGACAGGGGATTTAAGTGCGATCTTGGTGGTCATGGACAGATTCTCGAAGTACACAACATTCATCCCAGTGTCGAAGTACTGTTCGGCAGAAGAGACAGCCATACTATTTTTCAAGCATATTGTCAAATATTGGGGAGTGCCCCAGAACATTGTTAGTGACCGAGATGGAAGATTCACTGGGACCTTTTGGTCTGAACTATTCAATCTCTTGGGGTCACAACTGAACATTTCCTCGAGCTACCATCTGCAGAGAGATGGGCAAATAGAAAGATTCAACAGGATGTTGGAGGAGTACTTGTGCCACTTTGTCAATGCCAATCAGAAGAATTGGCCGCAACTACTCGATGTAGCTCAATTTTGCTTCAACTCTCAAAAGAGTTCTTCATCGAATAAGAGCCCTTTTGAAGTTGTTAATGGAGAGCAACAACTGTTGCCCCACACAGTGGACAAATATCGCAGTCAGAACTCGCGAGCCTTTCACATCACAAAAGACTGGAAGAAAATGGCAGAGATTGCCCGAGCTTATTTAGAAAAAGCATCAAGAAGAATGAAGAAGTGGGCAGATCAGAAGCACAGACCACTGGAGTTCAAAGTAGGTGACTTAGTGTTAATCAAGCTGAGGCCCAAACAGTTGAGATTCTGAGGGGACAAAGACATCAGACTCGTTTGCAAGTACGAGGGTCCGGTCTCAATCATCTCAAAAGTTGGCCTAACTTCCTACAAATTCGACCAACCAGCTTGGATGAAGATACACCCGGTCCATCACGTCAGCAACTTGAAGTCGTATCATGAAGATCCAGCAAATCTAGAGCGCAACCAGTCAACCAGAGGAGGAGTCATCATTCAGCCAAGGAGCAAGCGTCAACTTGAAGAAATCCTGGCGGAAAGGACGATCACCACTGACCGTAAAAAGCATAAAGAGTATCTGGTAAAATGGAAGGGGCTCGCAGATGACGAGATCAGCTGGGAGAGGGCAGAAGACTTGAAGAAGCTCATGCAAAATATTGAATATCTACAAGCTACTTCGTCGAGGATGCCGAAGGATTGAGTGGAGGAGAGTGTGGCATGCTGCCCCTTTGGGACACCCACATGGGGCCATTTTGTAAGTGAGCATGCCTTGGTGCTTGATCATTAGTCAAGTCTTGCACCAAGCAACCACATGGGATAGGGTAGTGGCAGTTTTATAATTAAGCATATGTCTCCTAGACAAAAATCATATATGTTCCTAGGAAGACCTTATTTCCCTAGAAGGCTCCTTAGGGGGAGGTGACCTGGTGACTTAGGGAAGCACCATGGTCATCAGCAGATAGGGGCCAAAGCTGTGTACTCCCTTGCCCTATCAAGGCTATATATTAATAAAACAATATTTACCCATACTTTCCCCTGTGTGCTTCCTTGTTGCATATGTGTTACTTGTTTGTTGTCTTCGTTGGGCCATTACATGCCACTTGCCTTGTTGTGTGCTTTGTGTTGTGTGGACGTTCCTAGGAATGACTTTCTTTGTGCTTGCTCATACTTCGTTATTGCCCGTTGCATGTCCGAGATGTGTATGTGGCTAACCACTGAGTTTGTTTGCCTGTAGGTGTGTGTTGTAGGCTGACTTGCTAGCTTGAAGAGTCTGCAAGTGCCGCACGTTCCGTCTAGTTGGAGTACCCAAATAGCCGGCCTGTGACATCGGGGACGTCTACCCCACCTGGAGCAACGATCCCACCAGCAGTGCAGGCTAAGATAGATGCACTCACCACGGCTGTTTAGAGCCTGCTAAAGAAACCTTCTGATATCGAGCTGGCTCATAAAATTGGGAGTCCCTTCAGTGCCAAGATCCAAGCTGCTCAACCACCACCAAAGTAAAAGACCCCAAACTTCCAACATACACTGGGAAGGAGGACCCAATGCGACACATTGGAAAGTTTGAGGATTAGATGGAGTTACTCAGTGTGGAGCATGATTATAGGTGCAGGGTATTCCCTACCAATCTCTCTGAATCAACACATGAATGGTGTTGGCAATTTAAACCTGGATCCATCACTTCCTGGGAGCAGTTCAGGAAGGAATTTCGCAAGGTCTTCAGTGCCGAACGGATACAACCAGTCTATGCCAATCAGCTAGCTGATATCAAGCAAGGGAAGGAAGAATCCCTGAAGGACTACATCCAAAGATTCATGAGAGAAGCAAACTCAGCATACACAGTAGGAGATGAAGGAAAGTTCGTTTCGATCTCGGCAGGAATAACTTATCGTAGTCCCTTGTGGGATAGCATCCACAGAACCCCATCAACACCTTACAGAAGTTCCTGGACCGAGCAGATAAATACATGAAGCTAGATGACACTATCATGAAGGAAGAAAAAGGCATAAACCATCCGACCACTATCAAGGCAAGCAAGAATGGCGCAAACCCTCAAGGCAACAATGGGGGAAATAGTAAGAAGAGGAGTACCTCAGGGACCGAGCAGAGTGGAGAAAAGAAGGCTAAGTCAGCACCAACCGAAAAATAGCCTAAGCAATAGCCCTACCAGCCTAGGTTCACCAACTATAATGTCCTGCCTATACCAAGGTCTGAGATTTACTTGGAAACATACCAGGAGGTACCATACCAAAAGCCACCACCCTTGTGCTCAAAAGGAAATATGGACAAGAACAAGTTTATGGGCACGACACAAATGAGTACAAATAGCTAAAGGATGAGATAGAGTTTCTCCTCTGATCAGGAAAACTCTCGAGGTACTAAGTCAAGACTAAACCCCAAGCAAGAATCCAGAGTTTTGAAGGCAAAGGAGTCCACCACTGGAGCCAGCGGCCGTGGACTACACATTGGAAACCATATGTGGGGGGGGCACATAGCAGGCAACAGTAACAACACTCATGAGCGATATGCAAGGACCCTAAGACATGAGGTAGGGGATTCTTCCCAGTGCATGGCAATCGAGGAGAGGTCTCCAAAAAATATGAAGTATGAAAGTGAAAAGCTCACTTTTATGGAGGATGATGCCAGACACGTGAGGTACCCCCACAATGACCCTCTGGTCCTTACCATTCAAATCGCTTATGCCTGAGTGAAGAGATGCTTGGTGGATACGGGAAGCTCAATAGATATCATCTAAAAATCATCCCTCAAGAAGATAAAGCTCACGGTCAAGGACTTGACACCTTGTTCCCAAGTGATATATGGGTTCACAGGAGAATGCCTAGCACCAGCATGATCTATCAAACTACCGGTCACGGTGAGAGATGCCCCTAGGCACGACACTATGATGACAGAGTTCTTGGTGGTAGATTGCTCATAGACTTACAACGTAGTACTCGGGAGACCCCTCCTGATGGCATTACACGCAGCAGTGTCCATCTGGCATCTGTCTTTGAAGTTCCCCGCAAGCGCAGGAAAAGGAAGTGTACAAGGTAACCAAAGGGAAGCATGGGAATCCTATAATGCGTCGATGATCAAAGAAAAGAAAGGACCATGCATAAACAACATGGTGGTAACCTACTATAGAGGGAATGAAGGAACTGATGACGTTGTCAACATGGAAGTTGACGTTGAAAGAAACACTCTACTAAAGTCAGGGGCTCCTTTTAACCAAGATTTGTGATTGTAACAAGTTTCCCAAAGTGAGGAAAATGACATCGATCCTCGCTTTAGGGATGACGTCATTGGGGTAGGACCAGTCGAAGATCTTGACGAAATCCTACTAGATGAGAAGGACCCGACTAGAGTAGTCAAAGTCGGGAAGGAACTAAAGGAGGAAATTAAGGCACGTTTGGTACAATTTTTGAAGAAGCACCAGGACATCTTTGCTTGGTCACATAAGGACATGGTTGGAATTTCTCTGTCTGTGATAAGCCATGTCCTCAATGTGGACAAAAACCACCCACCGGTGCAACAAAAAAGAAGACTACTTGACAAAGACCGATCTCAAGCCCTGAAGGAGGAGGTCAAGAGGCTCAAGGAAAACAGTTTTATAAGGGAGGCCTACTTCCCAGACTGGGTATCAAACCCCATGCTGGTCCCAAAACCAAATGGAAAGTGGAGGACATGCTTGGACTTCACATATCTGAACAAGGCTTGCCCCAAAGACTGCTTCCCACTACCAAGGATAGACCAATTGGTCGATGCAATTACAGGACATGAAATACTCTTGTTCATGGATGCATATTCTGGTTATAATCAGATACGTATGCACCCTCCTGATGAGGAACATACTAGATTCTGGACAGCCAAGGGATTGTACTATTATAAGGTAATGCCATTTGGCTTGAAGAACACAGGAGCCACCTACCAACGTTTAGTGAATGTCATGTTCCGGGACTTGATCATAAAAAATATGGAGGTATATGTCGATGACATGTTGGTCAAGTCCAAAGAAGCTGGAGGGCATGTTCAAGACTTGGAGGAATGCTTTGCAATACTTAGAAAGTATTGTATGAAGTTAAATCCTCTCAAGTGCTTGTTTGGAGTTGGTTCTGGTAAGTTTCTTGGATACATAGTCAATTCTTGTGGAATCGATGCTAACCCTGAGAAGATCAAAGCATTAATCGACATGAAGTCACCTACCACAATCAAAGAAGTGCAAAGCTTAACAAGGAGAGTAGTCGCCCTCAGTAGGTTCATATCGAAGTCTACTCACAAGTGTGTCCCCTTCTTTAACTTACTAAGGGCAGCAAGAAGATCCAATGGACCAAGGAATACGAGAAAGCCTTCCAAGCCTTAAAGGAGCATCTTGTTCAAGCTCTCGTCCTAGCTAATCTAATAGATTGCAGAGTGTTATTCATCTATTTAGCAATCACCGAGCATGCAATCAGCATTGCTTTGGTAAAAGAAGAGAACATGGTACAACACCATGTGTACTGTATCAGTAAAAGGCTAGTAGGTGCGGAGTCTAGGTATCCCCTCTTGAAAAGATAGCCTACTATTTAGTAATCGCCTCTCAGAAGCAGCATCCATACTTCCAAGCTCACCCGATCTGAGTCCTAACCAATCAACTGATACGACAAGTTCTTCAGAAGTCAGAGGCCTCGGGAGGATTACTCAAATGGGTGGCTAAGTTAGGACAGTTTGATATAACTTATCATCCAAGGATGGCAATAAAAGGATAAGCATTGGCAGACTTCATAGCCCAGGGCACCAACCTTGAAGGCCCTTCCTATGAATCGGAGAATGGAGATACCGAGAAGGAAGGAGATACTCCCGTATGGAAGCTATATGTTGATGGAGCATCCAATGAGCACAACTCAGGCACAAGAATCATACTGATCACTCCAGAGAATCATCGAACCCCCTACACTCTCAGATTTGGATTCAATGCCTCAAACAACGAGGCTGAGTACGAGGCATTGCTAGCAGGGTTGCGCTTATCACGGGATGTGCATGCACAATCCCTGGAGATATTCAGCGATTCCCAACTAGTAGTGTACCAGATACTGGGGGAGTATCAAGACAAGGGACTTAGGATGGTGCAATACCTGAACAAGGTGAAGGACTTGTTGACATAGTTCAAGATATACTCAATTACACAAGTCCCAAGGGAGCAAAATGTTAATGTTGATGCCTTTGCCAAGCTTGCAAGTGCTAAAGACGCGGACACCCAAAATTTCATTCCCATCGAATACCTAGTGGAAAGAAGCATAACCGAGCAGGAGGCATTACCTATTGAGTTAGGAGATACATGGATGACCCTTATTATTAATTATCTCAACCAAGGAGTATTACCCAGTGATCGAAACAAAGCAAGAAAGTTAGTGAGACCAGCTGCAAGATATATGATAGTTGAAGGGATCATGTACCGACAAGGGTACTCCTTACCACTACTAAGGTGTGTTACACCAGGCTAGTCAAAGTTGTTAATGATTGAGGTACACGAAGGGTTTCGTGGAGATCACGCTGGGGGGCAAAGCCTATCAAAGAAAATCCTAAGGCAAGGATACTTTTGGCTGACAATGAACGAAGACTCAATGGAGTATGTCAGAAGATGCCACAAGTGTCAGATGTTCTCGAAGATACCTCGGGTGGCATCTAATGAATTAACACAAATGAAAAGCCCTTGGCCATTCGTTGTATGGGGAATCGATCTGATCAGGAAGCGACCCGCGGGAAGGGGAGGAGTCGAATTTGCTATTGTAGCCGTAGACTACTTCACCATATGGACTAAAGCAGAACTGCTTGCCACCATCACCTTGAAGAAAGTCTTAGACTTTGTGGTGAAGAATATCATATGTTTATTCAGTTTACTGGAGAAAATAGTCTCGGACGATGGGACTCAATTCGACAGTGATATGTTCACTGAATTTTGTACGAGGCATGGAATCACAAAGACCTTTTCCTTGGTAGCACACCCCCAAGCCAATGGTCAAGTAAAAGCAGTGAACAAGACTATCAAAGACACTTTGAAGAATCTCCTTGAACAAGCCAAAAGAGCCTGGCTAGAAATACTTCTGGAGGTCCTATGCTCACATCGAACAATGGCTCGAATAGCGATGAGCCATACACCATTCTCTTTGGCGTTTGGTTATGAATTCATGTTTCTAGTTGAACTCACTCCCCCATCGCAAAGGCGAGAGACATACGATCAAGGGAGGAACCATAAACTAATAGTGGAGTCGCTTGATTTAATTGAAGAAAGACGAGAAAAGGCAAGTCTCAGAGTAGCAGCACACCAACAAAAAGTAGCCAGATACTTCAACTCCAGGGTGAAGGATCGAAAATTCCAAGTTGGAGACTTAGTAATCAAGAGGGTGTTCCTAAACACTAAGGACACTACAACAGGGGTACTAGGACCTAATTAGGAAGGGACATTCCTTGTGGAGGAGGTGATCCCACCATGGACATAGAAGATAGCTCGACTAAATGGAGAACTAATAAAAAACTACTAGAATTGTGAACACCTCTACCGATACTATCAGTGAAATTGTTCAGCGGCAACACAAATTTTAATTTGCAAATGTATTATTTTCGAATTATCTATGTAATAGTCATTGTGCTTCAATGAATAAAGGAATTTAATTTCTTAAGTTTCACTTCATTCTTTAAATTTCTTTCAACGAGGGATTGGTCACTTTAGACCTATCAACCCCATCGGATCATGTTCGATCTGGTCTTTAAGGGACCTATCAACCCATAAGATCCAAACAACATATTGGTTCGAGGACCTGTCGCCATTATGGATCATGTTCGATCTTGGTTCTTGAGAAGCCCATCGACCCATACGATCCAAAAAGAGAGAATGGTCCTAGGACTTTGTTGCCAAATTATTGGATCATGTTCGATCTTGGTTCTTAAGGAACCTATGACACATACGATCCAAAAGAGAGACATGTCCTAGGACCTTATCGTCAAATTATTGGATCATGTTCGATCTTGGTTTTAGAGGAATCTATCAACCCATACGATCCAAAACGAGAGACTGGTCCTTGGTCCTTGTCACCAAATTATTTGATCATGTTCGTTCCTGGTTCTTGAAGAACCTATCGACCCATACGATCTACAAAAGAGACTGGTCTGAGGACCAATCACCATTATTTGATCATGTTTGATCTTGGTTCTTGAGGAACCTATCGACCCATACGATCAACAAAAGAGACTTGTCTGAGGACAAATCGCAATTATTTGATCATGTTTGATCTTGGTTCTTGAGGAACCTATCGACCCATACAATCAACAAAAGAGACTGGTCTGAGGACCAATCACCATTATTTGATCACGTTCAATCCTTGTTCTTGAGGAACCTAATGACCCATATGATCAACAAAAAATACTGGTTCGAGGACCAGTCACCATTATTTGATCATATTCAATCCTAGTTCTTGAGGAACCTATCAACCTAGATGATCAACAAAAGAGAATGGTCTGAGGACTAGTCACCATCACCAGATCATAATCAAATCTGGTCCTTGAGGGACCGATTGATAATTTGATCTAAGACTCGTTACAGGCTCGATTAGTCCATTAAGACCCAATTGGTCCAACATAGACACTTCTGTCTACAATCATTATAACGAGTACATGAGAGATTGCGTAGATCATGATCGATGCTTGCTACACAACCTGCATCTGTGTATAGGTATCATTACTACTGAGTATGAAACCATCACCCGACTACCAATGAGGGGCAAGCATTTTTTGCTTTCATCATTGGGTGAAAAGGGTAGTACTACGTGTCTAAACTCTCAAAGCAAGGCATGGTCAAGTAGAAAGTGACCAAGGCTTTTAAACCTATGATCACTTCGGGGGCATATAGTACATATCGATCAGGGTATACACAAGCAATGAGGATGTGACCTTAAGTACTAAGCAAGATCAAGTTTTTCAGGGACATTTGTTCAACATATGTTCTGAAAATGCAAAAACAAAAACAAAAAAGGCATTGGTTGGGAGACTTCTAGCCATGTCCCTTATAGGGTGGTCAGCCTATCACCCATGGGGTGGTTGACCTGACCATTTGGTTCATAGTACTTGATTAAGTATCAGACTACTCACATTACCATGATTGTTAGCATGAAAAACATAAGGGAGTAAAGTTAATATGGGGCGTGAAATACATGTGTTTATAGTATACTACTACCTAAACCAATGAGAGTTGTGAGTTGATATACTTAGTAAGCATTGGAAATAAAAAAAATTCAATCAATACACTGAGTACTCATAACAAAAAAACATAAAGGCATAAAATGTCATATGTAAACACTGTCAAGTACAAGGTGCCCCACCAATGGAACAAAAGAAAAGACAAAGAATAAAAGAACAAAAGAAGACTAACTAGGGTGAGGAGTATCATCTGAAAGACCACTCTGAGTTTCAGCAACCTCACGAGCCAGACACTTCTTAAGCTCCTTCACTCACATCTTCTTGGGAAGGAAATCCAAGTTCAGATCTTTGTATGACTTCCAGATCAAGTAGAAGCAAGAGAAAAGCAGTCTCTGAATACTCCTTTCGAGCCTTGTTCCAGGCATCCTTGATCTCTTGCTCCTTCTCGACAAGAGCATCCTTCCGCAGTTGATCCATGTTACCAATCAACTTCTCTTTCTCAACTTCAGAGTGTTTGAGCAGATTGGCAAGTTTCCCCTCCATCTAGGTTACCCTGAGAGTCAACTCGGTCACTTCTTGCTGTTTGAGCTCCACGGTACTGCAAAGAGTGCTGGTCTCTTCATCTTTCAAAGCATTGTCTGCATCCCTAGATCCAAGAACATGCCTAAGGTCCAGCACCTCCTGGAGGATAGCGTCAAGCTCAGAATGAAGGTTGGAAAATGTAGAGGTATACTCTACAGACCTATCATGGACATGGGAGACCAACATCAGTGCCTGCAAAAAACATACAAGTGTTAGATAACATCAACACACAAGCTAACCAGACAAAATATATATATATTTAGAGGACTTACACTCTGAATGTCAAGGATTGACTTCGTGAGGATGGTGCTCAAGCCCTCATTCTTAATCCCAGTAAAGGTCATTGCCGTCTGCTCCAGATGGGAAGCTTGGTCCATGATGGCACCTAAATTCGGTATGGCAGACTGGTATTGCTCAGATAAGGGAGCAGTCGCAGAGGAGGAGGCACCCGCATCAGTGATACTGGAAGGATCCGACATGGGCAAGGATGGCTCTACCTCTGCGGCAGGACTAGATGCTAGTGGAGCCAAAGGAGGTGCCTCAGGAGGGACCTCCGTTATCGGCTTAGGCTCAACCTTGGCCCTCTTGGCCACTCAAACGGAAGGGCTAATCTCAGTTGGAGTCGACCTTTATTGGGTGTGAACAAAGCTGAATATATCGGAACTTGCAAAAGAAGATAAAATATTAGCAGGATACCAAACACAGATGAAACATAAAGTAGTGATGATACAAGTGTCTAAACTTCTGAATGAGATTCGGGTTCGAACATGACTTCATCAAAGTCATTTGAAGCAAGTAGTGAGTGCGCGGATGCACCCACCTCATCACCTTCCTGTCCGACTAGCATGGGTGAAGAGAGTACCACCTCGATATGAATAGGCCTCGGGGAGTCTATGGCGTTCATGCGCTCGATACCATCTTCATCCAAAACTTCGACGACAATAGAAGAAAATAGCCTGACCTTCCTAAGGTTCTCCAAAGTAACAAGAACCTTGACGTTCTTCTCCTCATGGGTCAAGGAAATCAAAGCCTTGGCCCTAAAAATCATGGCCTAGGTTGGGAGCAGTTTATAAAAAGGCCAGACGTGCTTAAACTTGGAGTAGTTGGCCTCTGCATCCTCCAGAAATACGGATGAAGAGGAAGGGGGTGCCAGACTTAATGGCAGAGTGTGTCTAAGCGCACATGCCCAAAGGGGGGTCCTCAGCTCTATCACCTTGACCAAGGATAGTAATAGAAATGCCAGAAAGGTTGAAGGCCTTCCTTAAGTTCTTTACCTTCTCTTCAGTCATGTCAGTGGCATCCCCTTTGAACCAAACCACCTCGTAATCAGCAGGGCGATGCTTCTCAACCAGTTTCTATAAGATCTCACTTGCAAAGGTGGCACCAGAATATGATGAATGGAACTCTTTTTGTCGTCTCTTCTTCTATTGTGCAGCTGGTGAGACTGTCTTACTCTTGAGAGAAAGGAGAACCACCTTAGGCTAGAATCTGTGAATAGAACGCTCCTGAGGGTGAGTAGCCTGGTGATGAGATCCCTTGGTATATTATCATTGAGAAGAAGAGTGATAGGGAACTCGAATGGTATCCCAGTGCAAAGGGCATTGCAAGGAGTCTCACAGACCAGACAGACTCCGCTGAGAAGAATGACATTGCTGAGATGTGCCCTGAGAGCCACTGGGAGTACTATGCTGAGAAGAGCCAGGCAAAGAGCCTTGAGTGATGTGCCTGGCAATGTGAGGATTATCTTCAGAAGGTTGCCGAGTTTTCTTTTTTACTCTCGCCATTGGGCTATACCTTTTCAAGAAATCTTCGTCACTGAACAAATATAGAGCGGAATGGGGGAGAGTCATTTTCGCCCTTTCCAACAGCTCTTGGGGAGTACGCTCGCTCAAAGACTTGTCAGACGAAGAAGAGCTGGACATCTACTACAAAGAAATGGCAAAAAGTAAAGTTAGTAAATCGACGTAATGAAGCTCCCTACCATGAACCATATAGGCTAGTAGCTGGGGCAATATCCATTACTAAGGAGAAAAAATGAAGAAATTAAAAGAAAAAAAAATTTTAGGGTCCCCGGTGGTCGACGTAAGATTGGTCTGACCACCCTAGATCTTGGATCCCTGGAAATCACCCAGGGAATATGGTGGCCGGCCTATGCTAAGGGTTGGGCCGACCGCCCAGACCTGGCAACCTTGGAAATCGCCCAGGACATGGGAAATGCAGTCTATACTTGGATTTGTAACCCTAGGAGTCTCCTATGCCTGGATTTGTATCCTTGGAAATCACCTATGCATGTATCTAAAAGCCTAGAAATCGCACAGGCAAGGAAACCCTAGGGGTGGTCGGCCTATGATGGGAATTGTAGGCCTCGCAATTGCCTAGGCTATAGAAGCCCTAGGGGTGCTCGGCCCATGATGAGATCTATAAGCCTGGAAATCGTCCAGGTTAAGGAAGCCTTAGGGGTGCTCGGTCCATGATGGAAGCCATAGGGTGGTCGCCCTATGTTGAAATTCACAAGCCTGGAAATCTCCCAGTCTAAGGAAGCCCTAAGGGTGCTCAGCCCATGATGGGATGTGTAGGCCAGAAAATCGCACAAGGCAAGGGAAACCTTGGGGGTGGTCGGTCTATGATGGGATTCGTAGGCCTAGAAATCGCTCAAGCCCTAAAAATCAATGGGTGGTCAGCCTAGATGCCTCTAAAACCTAAAGTATCACGCCAATATGAAACATAGATCAAGCCATTGATTAAAAACAAGTTTCTCTTATTCAAACAAGTCAGTTGTTTTAAATCAATATAGAGTAAAGTGAGGAAATTCAGACATATTCATCAAAGACGTAAAAGATTGGGAAAGAATGCTTACCCAGGAAAAGATGCATAGAGTTGATGAAGGCTTGAAGAATTTCATAGCTCAGACTTTCCTTGAGATAAGCGCATGGATTTGGGATGTGATGAGTGAGTCCCTACTTATAGCCTCTCAAGCTAACCATATTGTTAGGAATTCAAATTCCTTGAAAAATATATGGTATGGTTAAAAATTCAAATTCCTTGAAAAATATCTTATATTTTTAGGAATTCAGATTCCTTGAAAAATATTTTTTATTTGTAGGAATTAATATCCTTGAAAAATATATTATATATTTAGGACTTCAAAACTCCTTGTAAAATATATCATATTTTTAGGACTTCAAAATTCCTTGAATAATATACTCGATATTTAGGAAATTAATTTTCCTTGAAAAATATAATTAATTTTAGGAATTACAATTATCCTTGAAAAATACATGCTGAGCAAATTATCGATAGTTGATAAAAGTACTACGTAATGTCCTGAGGGACTTTGATGCTAGAGTACTGCTACATTATATATCTCGAGCCAGATCAAGTTTACCGTAATGTTGACCACAGTACGATAAACTTTGGGGGCAAATGTTATCCCTCAAAATTCAAGAGGTTACGTGGCGAATGAGAAAGCGACATGTGGCATCACAAGTCATGGAAAAACGACAAAGTATTGAAAAAAGACCGATGAACAAAAATGGATAGGTCTAGAACCTATAGGGAAGTCGACCAAGCCAAAACCTCTTAGGGGTGGTTGAACTGGCCATAGCCCCCTAGGGGTGGTCAGCCTAACCCCAACCTCTAGGGGTGGTCGGCCTGCATGCTCAAGAACTGCATGGGGTCGTCGGCCCACCCTATTCTTCATAGGGTGGTCGGCCTAAACTCCCAAATACACTTCACTTGATAAAGTTCATGCTCGTTCAAGCTAAAATCAACTGGCCTAGCATCGAGAAGGTCATCAGGCCTAGCACCCAAAATATCAACAGGCCTTGCACCTAGAATGTCATCAAGCCTAGCACCCAAGCTCTAAAGGGTCATCGGACCTAGCACCTAAGTCTCATAGATATATCGAGACTTAGCATTTTCCCGAAGGTTTCAATCATGTATTGTCAACCACGATCCAGAGAAACGACGAGAAGGCCCACGATCTCATAGTCATGGGGAGGTGGACACATATCTCCACTACCCAATGATCATGTACCAAACCACGATCCACAGTCTTGCTGGCCATGTAACAGCTCCTGGGTACTATAAATAAAGGACCCAAGGCTTCATAAAAGATAGGGGATTCTTGGACAGATCTTTTTGGAGAGACTTTGAGATTGATCATTTGATTAACTTCTGGGAAAATCTGTGATGAGTGAACTCTTCAGTTCATCTTTGTATTTGTCGATTGAGTGATTCAATACTAAAGACTAAGTGGATTAGGTTATTACTGTTCATCAGAAGAGGGCTGAACCACTATAAATTTCTGTGTGTTTTGTTTAGATATTTGTACTCTGTTGTATATTTATATTTATCTCGTTCAAAAGGTGTCGTATATCGTACGTACGACCATTGGCTAATTTCACAGGTCAACACCATTGTTTGTATATATATTTTTAATTTATTTTATAAAAATTGTTTTTGTATATTTATATACATTTTACATTTATTACTATAATATTTAATTTTTAAAAATAAAAATATATTTTAATGTTTTTTAGATTTTAAATTGAATGTACTTGTTCAAATGTGTGTATAGGGGTGTTCACAGTGCAGGCGGTGCAATTTTTTGTCAAATTATTGGACCACACGCCATATGCAGTTTGGGCAATTTTTCAAACTGCAACTCGTACCGCATAGACTTATGCCACACCGTATTTTTGCGGTGTGGTGTGGGTGATTTACACCTATTACCAAATCATTTAACAATTAAATATTATAATTAATAAAAATTAATAATAAAGCTCATAACTAAAGAGTATTCAACAAAACAATAAAAAATACAACAAACTAGTACACTTTTAGCAAAACAATAAACAAATATCAAAGAAAAAATGTGATATGGAAGGAAATGTTTCGATTAAATTGGAATATCTTTAGGTTGAACTAGAATATGTGTTAGCATCCTATGAAACATGATAATTTTTTTAGATATTGTTTATGTTATACTATATACATGCATATGCATTAAGTTTAAATGTGATGAAATTGAAAAAAAAAAATATTGTTGTCCGTGTTTTCACCAGAGGACACGTGACATTCATTAGTGGAGTAATTAAGCACCTCAAGCGTTGGTGAGGTTTCGTACCGAGGTCTGTCCTCGAGGGGCAGATGTCTCCAATCAAGGCCACACCCTGAGACCTATCTCTAAGGCGTGGATGTTTCCAAGTGAGCCCACACCCCGAGGTCTGTCCTCGAGGCACAAATTTCTCCAGGAAAAGCCATGTCCAGTGACCCATCTCCAAAATGTGAATGTCTCCAAGTAAGGTCACGCCCCGAGGACCATTCATATGGTCCTTGCTCTCTTCATTAGCCAATCCCCCGGTCTAAGATTCTTTTCCCCGGACCTAGAGTAGCTGCCACGTGTTAGCCGCTGCAGTTGTGGCCTACCAAAATCAAGGGAAAGTCGAGGAGCACTAGTTGAAGGTCAAGAAAGTTGATGCAAAAATCAAGAAGCTCCAGCTGAAGGTTATGGGAGCTGATGTAGAGCTGGCAAAGTCCATGGAATAAATTTTCTACAAGGTTTGGTGCTTTAACATGGAAGGTGATTCTCCTTCCTGGATGCCGAGTTGCGAGGGCAATATATCACCAAATTCTAGGATTAGCTGGCAAAAGAACCGGGCGATACGGTGGACACGTCCTCAGGGACTGGAGGAAATGAAGGGGAGGAAGAGATTTCTTCTCAGTAGTAAGTTGTTGAACTCAGAGTTAAAGGCCTCATCCATTTATGCTTTATATATTTTTCTATTTTCTTGGGGATATTTTTTATCCATTGTAATTAGGCCTTATAGGCTGAGACAATTTGCCTTAGGTCTTTGTTCGAGGCTACTTCCTCATTTTATATTTACTTAACCACACTATTTATGCATTTTCCCTTCTATTTATTGTCATTGTGTTTTTGAACCTTTTAAGTTTTTATACACATGCACAGTTATAGCGACTGTTTTAGAGCAAAGAGTATGCTTGATAGCTGACCAATTGTTCTTCAGGTAACAGACCTGGTTATATCCAGGGTTTTAATTGCCTACTTGCATGTACCTATTAGTATTCAGGCCTCATACTTGATCTAGTCCGGGGTTTTTCCTTTCCTTTGAATTTTCTTAACTTAGTTCATATCATAATTGTTTTGAAAAACTCGAGATTTATAAAGCCACAATATTAAGAGCTACCCGATTTCGGGCGTACTACACTAACGGTCTAGCTCGGATGAGGGTCTCGATCTCATCTTTTAATTGACAGTAATCATCATTACTATGGCCAATATCATTGTAGCAATGACAAAACATGGTCGGATCTCTCTTTGCCCACTGATTTCTCATGGGCTCTGGCTTTTTCCACAAAAGGCGAGCAGAATTCGCTAAGTATATATTTTCCCACATATCCGTCAAGTTAGTATATGCAGTGAATATTGAGGCGTACTTATACCCGGCTTTCTTTTTCTTTGACCCTGCATGATCTGCTTCATTGTTCTCTTTCCTTTTGTTATTGTTTCCTGCTTGGTTATTATGGGTAGCGGATTGAACCGTGGCTGCAATATTTTCTACCACTCCAGTGGGCTAAGTGGGAATTTGACTGGTTCTAGCCATTGTGGATTCAACCTCCTCGAGGTTTATCCATCATTGAGCCCGGGCCAAGAACTCATCAATATTTTTCACTTCTTTCCTTTGGAGCTCTTTCCATAATTCACCTCCCACGGTGATCCCTGACCGCATCACCATAAGCTTAACATTGTCATTAGCCTCTCTAGCCTGAGCTGCTATGTTGGTGAACCAATTTATATATTCCTTGAGAGACTCATCCGATTGTTTTTTAATATTGGCCAAGGAGTTGGTGTAACGACCCAAAATTACTATTAAGGCTTAAGGGCCTTGATTAGTGTGCTGGGAGGGCATAATTGGAGGTTAAGAGAATTAATCGTAAGAAAACATGAATATGGGTATTGGATAATTATGTGGGCCCAGTTTGGCTGGTAAGGGCATAATTGTTATTTTGGCCCGTTAGGGCGTAAACGTGATTGTGTGTGATAAAATTGTTGAGACCGCATTATTATGTGGATAGGTGGATATATATATATGCATATATGTGTGTTTGTAGCTTTCGGCACAAGGCGATCGTAGAGCTTGATAGCGGGAAAAGTCACAAAGGGGTTTAACAGTTGACTTTGGACAGGTCAGGGGTGTTTTAGGTGTCGGGTAGTTATTTAGACTATCGGGTTATGAAAATAAATATATGGAGATATATTTGAGGTTAGGATGTATAGGTGGGAATACTGGTGGATTTTACCATTTTTGCCTCGGGGACATTTTTGGCGCCCTGAGCCTTGAGGTAACCTTAAAGCTTAAGTTAATAAAACAAAACAAAGGAATTATTTAAAAACTTAGAGAAACTGACTTAGTCTCAGCCTTCCGTCTTGTCTTCTTCTTTTTCTCTTTCTCTCAAGAAGAACTACTGAAAATTAAGGGGAATTGATTGGAATTCAGAGAATTTGAAGCTATAATTTAGGAGCTTAACTCAGGGATTAGCTAAGGATTTCTAGCAAGAGTAAAGGTAAGCTATAAGTTTGTTCATGATGGTTAAATTCTGTGATTATGCTTGGTTTTGAAGAGATTGTGGATTTTGACATTTAAGGGTTGAATTGAGGCTTGGAGCTTGGGAGTTAGCTCAATTTTACTTGGGGATTGATTCTGCAGCAAAGGTAAGTTTGAAATTAAAGTTTTAATGTTTGAATCTCTGAGATTTTCTGACTAGTTTTGAAGTTCTTGGGTGTGAGTTTCATAAATTAAAATGATGTGTTGAGGGGTTTTTAGCCTAGATTTCTACTGGGTTTTACTGTTGGAAGCATGCTAGAGTGTTGGGATAATTGAGTTGTGTTGTGGGGATTGTTTAAAATGGGTTTGGATGAGGTTTTGGATGTTAGAAATGGGGGAAATTCTGGGTTCGAAGGGAAGGGCTGTGACTCTATTCTAGAGCGCTGCGGCCCTAGGATGAAGATGAGCCAGGAGGGCTCGGCCAAGGGGGAGCGCCACGGTGCCTAAGGCAAGGGCCGCGGCGCGTGTCTTCTCTCATGGAGGGCCTTGGTTCTGTTTTGAGGGCAGGGCCGCGGCTAAGCTTTAGGGGCCGCAGCCCTTAGATGCATACTTGAACGTTCAAGGTTTTTAAGTACAGGGATCGAGCCTAGGGTGCTCGGGATCAATCTCACCTCTGTGCTTGGTGGGATTCGACTTCCCGGAAGTTAGTTTTGTACATGAAAACCTATATGTGAATATTAATGGAATCCATTATCTTGGTTGTGACTAGGTGATAAGCTAGGGCTCGGGAATGGATCGTGCTCGGGGGTCATCCTTTCTAATTAAAGCACTTGGGATCAAGGTAAGAAAACTGCACCTGTGTAGGTGGATAGGATGGGACTATGTGTTTCCTATATTTGAATGTATTGTTATGTGAATATGTTGGGACTAAGAGTTCCCTATAATTGTATAAATGTCATGAGGTGGTATTATGCCACGGGGACAAGAGATAAGCAGCCTAAGGGTGCCGAAATCAATATTTGCGCACATAGCGCGGCTCGGACACTGGTATCCGAGGACAGCTTATTAATCACTGAGCTCGGTTAAGCTGGCCGGAGTCAGTGGGTATGTCACTGGGCTTGGCCTAAGTGAGCCAAAGGCAGTGAATTAAATAGAGGGTGCAGCCTGTGGGCATTAACCCTAGTTATTGCTTGACATGTGTCTATTGTGGATTATTGTCTGTGATTTGATAAGTTAGATGGAGCTGAATTATTGGTTAATGACCAGTGTGCAGCCTTGAATGTATTTTATAGCTTGATGGAACTGATTAATGCTTTGTGATTATTGGATTATGATCTGCGAACTGTTTAGCTGCTAATACTGTTATGTTATGATATTATGTTTTCTTGCTGGGCTTCGGCTCACGGATGCTACATGGTGCAGGTAAGGCAAGTTTACCATGGGTTGGAGAGCTCTGAGGGCGAGGTGTACATCGTCAGCTTCTCGGCCACCACGGTCGAGGATTTGCTCAGGAACAGGGACCTAAAACGTATATTTTTCCATTAGAGTGGCTGGGTTACTTATTTATGATTAAGAATTTTGTATTTACGTCATTTAAACCCTGATTTGGGATCCCATGTATTAAACATCTGTTTTTAATAAAATTTAATCGTTTATGACCAAAATTCTTTTTAACCTAATCTGTTTGTGTCGTTAGAAACACATTTCGAATCAAATGACTTGATTAGCAAGTCTTGCACTCTTTCAAACACACAGTGTAGCGGTCTTGGTTATCCAGGGCGTTACAGTTGGCGTCCACCCATACTTATTTCACAACTCGAAACTTCTATTTAAACTCTGTTGACAACTATTACCAGGAAATGATTGAATGCTTTTTAAATTTGCTAAACCATAGTCTGGATGGTCCTGTCAGCGTAGCTGGGAACAGGACGCAGTGTAGGTCGATGTTGACATTATGGCCTCTCATCAACGTATTGAAATTCCCAATGTGGTTTGACGAGTCAGTTGTTTCGTCGTAGGCAGTCATGTTTTGCATCTTTAAGCCTATTGAATATGGAGATGCAGCAATGTGAGGAGCGAAAGGCTCGAGCCCCTTGTCGAAATCACAATCGTCATGGTTTCTACCAGACAGGAGACGCTTCATTTGCTCCTCCATCATAGCAAGTCACTCAAGGGTTGGATCCTTCATTAGCGAGTTGTTTGGGAGTTGACTGTTAGCTCCCATTCCGAGCTGCACATTATTCGGGTCATTACCCCTCCAAGGTTGAGCTCGGTTAATCAGGACATTCCCATTATCATGCATTATTGAATGATTTTTCCTAGTCTAATTATAACTTAGATCGTTGTTGTGAGCTCGTTGTCCTCATTGGGTGTTCATGTGATCGCGCATATCGGACTGATGGTTATAGCGAAACTCTAAGCTGAATTTAAGTGACTTCTCATATCGGTCGCTTGCCTTTGAGAGTGTGTACTGCGAATACTCTCTGACTCTCCGTCCAATAGCTGCCTTCCGCGAAGCTCACTATTCGTTGATGAGGTCACGAAGTCTGGTCATTAATACGAACTCAGATTCCAGTATCCCGAGATCGTGAAACATAAGTAAGTTCTCTATGGGCAGAGTTTATTTGATTGTCTCTATGAGCTGATACATTGCCCTGCGCTCGCGGGGGTGTTGGGTGATGAATTAGTGATGGCGTATGCCTTATTGGCGAGGCGATCCGCCGTCCATCAGAGCATACTAAATTAGGTCGTCCATCATCCACTCCAAAATCTTGGACTGGAGGTAATGTTTCCTCATTTCTTTGCACTTGACCAGTCGGTCAGACTGGTGCTGGAGGATTTGGGGGGGGGGGGGGGTACGTATGGAAGTAGTCCTTACTCGCCCAGTGTGAGCGGGTTGAGTTCTGGCGACATGAGTTGCCTTCTCATTCTTATGATTGTGAGCGGGTTGGTTATTCCTGGGGATCTGCTCTGATGGCACAGAGCTTGGGGTTGCGGTCCGAACAGAACGACTTATATTAGGAGCATTACCCATGTGGAACCTAGTTTTGTGGGACCCACTTGTTCTCCTTCCGACATTATTGTTGGTTAGAGGAGGGGGTAAACGCGACATGATTTCGTCAATACGCCTATTGGCGTGGGCGAGGTGGCTCCTCATTTGAGCATTCTCCAGTTCTACCGCACTGATATAACCTGGGTTGTGGCAGCAGTATTGCAATGACGAGCTGCCAGTGTCGTGGTGGTCATCGTCCTGGATTTGGGGTTGTTTTCCAAGACGACGAGGTGCAGAAGTGCCCTCTCCAACAGGGCTGACTACATGGAACCCTCCACGGACGTCAAGCCTCTCCGACTCATTGTCGCGCATTGATCGTGTTACCACCATTTTGATTGGATGAAAATTCCTTGAAAAGTATTAACAAGCCTAATCGATCTCTCAATGAAATTACTAATCTATTGATGCAATTTTTTGCCAATAATAGATTAAGAAATCTAAAAATAGATGATTAGGCTTTTAGGAAACCGTAAATAAAGAACACAAGAAGTTTTATTTGGCTTAGTGATTAAAATTCACCTAGTCCACTAGTTTATGTTATTCTGTTTAGGCTCTCTACAAAGTTTTTGCATACAAAATTTTATCCCTTTGTCCATTCCCCCGTATTTGTAGGGATTTGATTGACAATTTTGGGTAATTGTTCAATATTTTGTAACTTGCAAGAATAGGTAACTTCTAAATTATAAATAAATTCCTTAAATACATTGATTCTCTGACATTACATATTTATCAACCAAGAATTGTAATACACTAATTATGTATATAAAGTCTCTTGAACTCAAAGTGTACGTTATGGCGATGTGACCCGAAAGATGCTTGTAGCCCGATGAAGGTGATCTAGGAATGATTCCATTCGACCTCCATTACACCTATCTGGCATAATCTAGGGAGCCTCCTGATAACCTCGATTGACGTAAACTCGATCTATTCATCGTGGAGCTAGTACAGCGCATCTCCAGAGCTTAATAAACTTTATTTATTGCTTGCCAGCTAAATAAGATGATTCAACTCGTGTTTTTTTAGGTACAACACTATCATTTTCTAAGTTTTGTCAGGCCATTCAAATAAGAAAGAAAAAAATCTGAAGCTCTCTATTTTGGGTCCAAACAAACTATGATATTTGTACTCAAATTTCTTTAATAACTCAATTATGGTTGATTTTCGCTTTGAGAAATTTTAATGGCTAACTCCATAACCCCATTTCTTCACAGCTCGATTCTTTCATTCTTTCATTTCAGCTGGAAGGATGGGCATTGCTAGACGGCTGTTTGACGATATTAAATTTAAGGATATTGTCATGTGGAACATCCTGGTTTCGAGTTAGGCAGCTAAAGGTGGTTTCAAGAGAGCTTGGAGGTATATTAATTCCATGAGCTTGATGGTGTAATGCCTGATCAAGTAACTTGGAATTCAGTTATCTCGGGATATGTTCAGAACGGGCAGCTCAAAGAGGCCTTTAAATATTTAAATGAGTTGAGTGATTCAGAAGATTACAGACCCAATGTGGTGTCTTGGACTTCACTGATAACTGGATACGAGAAGAATACTTATTCCTCTGAAGTATTGCTTTTATTTAGGAAAATGCTTATGAAAGGAGTCAAACCAAACTCCATGACTATTTCAAGCATAATTTAAGCTAGCACTAGCTTATCTTTGAGTCAACACAGAGAAATTCATGGCTATTGTATAAAGAGGGAGGAATTGGACACAAATTTGCTCGTGAGTAACACACTGGTTGAATTCTATGATAAACGTGGGTCTTTGATAGCTGCCCGTCAAAAATTAAATGATATCAAATAAAAGGACTCGGTATCCTGGAATTCAATGCTATATGGTTATGCTCTTGGAGGTTGTTGTAAGGAAGTCATTAAACTTCTTATTAATATGGAGGTTTTAGGAGTGAAAACTGATATAATTACTTACAATGGATTGATATCTGGTTGCACTCGTATAGGAGATGGAAAATCTGATCTTGAACTTCTGTACAGGATGAGCAGAACAGGCATAAAGCTTAACTTAATCTCTTTTGGGGCTCTTGCTGCTTGTGCACAAATGAAGGATTTAATATTAGGAAAGGAGATTCACGCATACTTGATAAGACAACAAATTAAATTGTCAACAGGTGTAGGCAATGCTCTTAATTCAGTGTATTCGAGATGTAAATCTCTGGAATTTTCTTACTCTGTCTTCAGTGAACTTTCTAACAAAGATGTTTTTAAATGGAATTCAATTATAACAGCTTGTGCACAAAGCAGACAAGGGGTCAGTGCTTTAAATTTGTTAAGAGACATGGATCTTGCTAATATAAAACCAGACACCGTGATAATGATTTTAGTCCTTCCAGCTTGTTCAAGATTAACAGTTTTGCGCCAAGGCAAAGAGATTCACCAATTTATAATCAGGCATGGGCTAGACACTAGTAGCTTTGTATGGAATGCTTTACTTGATGTGTATGGCCTTTGTGGCTCAATCCAACTGAGTCGAAGAGTTTTTGATGCAATGCCTAATAAGGATCTCGTCTCCTGGAATGTGATGATCTCAATGTATGGGATGCATGGCTTTGGAAGGGATGCTATAAACCTTTTTCAACTGATAAATACTCAGGGACTTAAGCCAAACCATGTCACGTTCACAAATCTTTTATCTGCTTGCATTCACTCAGGGCTAGTAGAGGAAGGATGGGAATGTTTCAAACTAATGAAAGAAGAATATAATATGGAACCTGCTATAGAGCAATATGCTTGTATTGTTGATCTAATGGCTCGTGCAGGACAGTTCGAAGAATCTTTGGAGTTCATAAAGAAGATTCCATTTGAACCAAATGCTGCAATTTGGGGCTTGTAGAATTCATAACAATCCCAACCTTGTAGAATATGTTGCCAGGCATCTTTTTGAGCTTGAGCCTCAAATTTCTGGAAACTATATCCTTCTAGCCAACATTTACTCTGCAGCAGGCAGATGGGAGGAAGCATCTAAAATACGTTCTTTGATGAAGGAACGGGGAGTGATGAAATCACCAGGTGCAGTTGGATTGAGGTCAAGAGAAAGGTCCACAGCTTCAACATTTGTGATACTTCACATCAATCAATGGAAGAGATAGCAGCAAAGATGGAAAGCTTGTATGTTCAGATAAAGAAAATTGGATATGTTCTCGATACAGATTATGTACTGAAGAATGTTGAAGAAGCTGAAAAGGAGTTTAGTCTTTGTGGACATAGTGAAAAGCTAGCTTTAGCTTTTGGCTTGATTAGCACAGTAGCTTGAACCCCTTTGAGAATAATCAAGAACTTGAGGATATGTGGGGATTGTCATGCTGCAGCAAAATACATATCCATGGTTGAAGAAAGAGAGATCATAAGGAGAGAACTATAGATTTCACCATTCTTATCAAGGTGTATGCTCTTATATTGAGTCAAGTAAAATTTTGGTTTAACTAACATGAATGTAGTCCAATCGTGTACACAAAATGAGGTTATATTATACATTATAGGTTCAAAATAATTGATTTGTAAAGGCCTCAGAAACTACTATGCCAAGTTTCTTCAGGCAATTGATTGCCACATATAACACAATTGGTCTTTTGTGTATCTTATTGTTTCTAGATATGGGAAATGCACATAATTTAGATTAGCCTTGCACTAATCCTATTGTTTTTATTTGACATTGTTAGACTTGTCTAAGTTTCCATTACATTGTTATTCAACTTTTAATAGGTTCAATATGAATTTTACTATCAAGTTTTAAATGCCATTAAAAAAATATAACTATTTGTATCATTGTTTAATTATGACAGAATAAGAGACTTTTTAAAAAAAATAATAATAATAATAAGCAAAATAATTTCATTCTTTTTATATTCAGCAATATTGTAGACAATAACAGTCAGGCGGTTAAAACCGTTAATACTGTTCTCACTTAGACTTGTATTGGAAAGTTAGATAGGTGTCCCAACTGTATTCTATTTAGTCTGTTATTGAGCTGACAACTCTAACTTCTTTGTGTCAATTGATCTATAAATACAAGCCTACACGTATGTTCTATTCATTGAAGGATCATACTTTTCTAAAAGATTTACTCAGCTTTATTTCTTTCTGTTTTCAGCTTTCTTGCTCTAGTTTCAGTTTCCTAACTATATATAAATAATATTCAACGTAGATACAATCGATTCGAAATTATATATATTTTTGTTATGCCAAGCTCTCAATTTCACATGCACACACTCAAGCTTCCAAGAACACCCAATAACTTGGCTCTCTCCACTGTATCGAACACACACACACAACAACCAAGAACAAAGCAATTGAACTAGAAAATTTGTTTATTAGTACTTAGAAAAATGATTCCATCAAGTCAAGTCATTACAAAAGAACTAGGAACCTATTTTTAGACATAGGTTCGGTCATAAGGAAAAAATACATAACTAACTTAACTAACTCTTAGACTAGGAAGAGTACTAAAACAGAAATGGTACATTGATAGGCAATATATCACAATTCTCCACCTTGCCTGCTAATGTACTTACATAACAGAAAAAATGTATAGAGTGTAGAATCATAAGATCATTGAGTTTAATCTTCAACAATCTGTAGCAAGTTTAGACAATGCCTAAACTTGGTTGTTGGTAGTGGCTTTGTGAGCATATCAGATGGATTGTCTTCAGTAGTAGCTTCACTTTCCCTTATGAGATTATGTCCCTGATGAAATGAAGTCGTACGTCTATGTGTTTGGTCCTCTCGTGAAATCCCTAATTTTTGCTCAGATGCAGGGCACTTTGGTTGTCGCTGTACACAGTCACTACTTTATGTTCAAGTCCGAACTCCTTGGTTATCCCCTTCAACCATAATGCTTCTTTGACAGCTTTTGTGCAAGCAATAAACTCTTCCTCAGTGGTGGATAAGGCAACAATGGATTGGAGATTGGCTTTCCAACCTATACTACAGCCTTTGAGTTGAAAGACATAACATGTTTGGGATCTCCTAGAGTCAATTTTTCCTACATAATCTGAATCCACATAGCCTACAACCTCTAAATTAGTGTTGTTTGGACCATATATTAATCCAACATTAATGGTACCTTTAAGAAACCTCATAATCCATATAACAGCTCTCTAATGCCCAATACCCAATTCTCCCATAAACCTGCTAACTGCACTCCCTCCATAACACAAATCGAGTATAGTGCATACCATTATATACTGTTAGAGAATATATTTTATTTCAATGGAAATAGTAAGAAATATTACAACTCTATGCTAAAATACAATGGACAAGATGATAGATAAATAGATTTACAACTCAATGACCAACAATACAAGTAAATGTAGAAAAGAGAGAAAGAAGAGAATTATTAGAACTAAAACTCTAAAACAAAATATACCAATAAATATATAAATGGAAATAGAAGAAGAGGATTACAAACTCAATACAATAATAATACAAGTAAATAAAATCAACAAGATCAAAAGAATGAAAATAAAACAAACTCCCACACAACCAAAGTGTAGAGTAGTGGGGATCACTAACTTGAACAAGGTTCAAGACCTTTGTCCAAAAGCTTATGTCCCCCTATTCTCTACGCACTAAGGGATCTCTCTAGGAAATAGCTCTCTGGAATTATCAAGTCTTTTGGTGTATTTTCCAGCCAAGTGCTTTGTGGAAGGAAAATGGTGTGTCTTACAAGTGAGCATTAGGCTCCTATTTATAGAGTTTGAGATACCCTTTGGATTTCAAATTCCACCAACCCCCAGGCTATTACCAATGTTTAATTGGATTAATATGGAATTAAAATTGAGATTTTGGAGTTATTTTGGTTTTTAGAACCGTTCAACACATTTTGAAAAAACTGAAAAATTGGCCTGAAATGCACCTGTGGCCGCGGCCAGGGACATCAGTGGCCGCAGCCACTGCTTTCTGTCCCCCAGGCCGCGGCCACAATCATTCAGTGGCCGCGGCCATAACCCATTTTCAGCACTTGAAAATGTGTTGTTTTTCCAAACGGTTCCAAACCCTCCCAAATGACTTTGTAACTCCCAAAACACATTATCGGGGTTAAAATCATATCTCCAACAGCCATATTTTATAATGGCTTTATGAAATCCAATCTCAAATGTGTAACATATAATATACACATTATTGGGTAATATTTGGGAGTTACAAATTTGTAACTGATTTTGTAACTCCAAAATATCACATTTAGGCACACACATGTGTCCAATTTTGTGACTCTCAATAATATGTTACAAGGTGTGACAAATCACATTTTGTCACATTATTTAATCTAATATTATATTATATGAAATAATATAACATATACATGATGCTTCCAACTATATTTGTGTATGGTATCTTCTCCATGTACCTGACATCTTCTTCAGTGGTAGGAGTTTGTGTATTTGAGAGTCTGAACTGCTGTCCAAACGATGTGCTTACTATCTTGACATCAGCAAAACCAAATATGCTAAGGATTTTTGAAATGTACCCTTTCGTAGACAACTTGAGTCTTTTCTGCTGTCTATTTTAAGTGATTTCTATACCAAGAATTTTCTTGGAAGGTCCAAGATCCTTCATGTCAAACTCCCTACTCAATAACTTTTTTACTTTGTTGATCTCTCCCATATGTTTATTGGATATTATCATATCATCAACATATAAGAGTAAGTAAACTAGCCCCTTTATATTTCTAACATACACACAACTATCATAAGCATTCCTTTTGAAACCAACTTTGGTAACAAAAACATCAAATCGCTTATACCATTGCCGGGGTTATTTTTTAGCCCATACAATGACCTTTTGAGTAGACACATTTGTTCTTCCTTCCCTTCCACTTCAAAACCTTCTGGTTGCTTCATGAGGATTTCTTCTTCAAGATCTCCATGGAGAAAGCTATTTTTGCATCTAATTGTTCAAGTTCAAGATCCTCTGTGACCACCAAACTAAGTAGCAATCATACTGATGTATGCTTCACCACATGAGAGAATATCTCATTATAACTTATCCCTTCTCTATGTGTGAAGCCTTTGGCCACTAATTTGTCCTTGTATCGAGCTTTCTCTACTCTTGTAGTGCCTTCTTTGAACTTGTAAATCCACTTGCAGCCAATTATTTTCTTCCCAACTGGTTTAGTAACCAATGCCCATGTATTGTTTTTGGTTAGAGACTCAATCTCCTCTTTCATAGCTTGGTCCCATTTAGGTCTATCAACTGATCTCATTTCTCCTTGATATGACCTTGGTTCTTCTTCAATCATACCTGCAACATTAAGAGCATAATGAACTATGTCAGCAAAACCAAAATGGTCAGGTGGTCTTACTGACCTTCTTTAACAATCTCGTATCAATTGATAGTCTTGAATGTCTTCCTCTTCCTGATCTTCATCACTTTCAACTAGATTTTCATCACCTCCACCATCTAAATGTTCTTCATTGTCTTCTGCTTCAGCTTGTTCATTTGGAGCCTTGTCCTTGTCAATCTCCACCTACATTTGTGAACTTTTGTTCACTGCATTTTGACCATCTGTAAACTAATATTTGAGGGTGTATTTATACATATTTTCTTCTTCAAATGTGACATCTCTACTAATGAAAAACTTCTTGTGATATCCATGCTCGATGCTCCACATTTTGTAGCCTTTAACTGCCTCAGGGTAACCTAGAAAAATGCACTTTCTGGCTCTTGGTTCCAGCTTGTCCTGTTGAACATGGGCATATGCCACACATCCAAATATTCTTAGATGTCCATAGTTGCAGGCCTCCCTGTTCAAGCTTCAATTGGAGTTTTAAATCCAATAGTTGAGGAAGGGCCTCTGTTTATCAGGTGGCAAGTTGTGGTTACTACTTCACCCCAGAAACTCTTTGGAAAGCCTGAGTAAATTAAATTAGCATACACCTCACTCTATCTAGAATGGTCTTGTTCATCCTCTCTGCTAGGCCATTCTGTTGAGGTGTTCTAGGGATAGTTAAATGTCTTCCAATGCCATGTTTATTGCAGTACTGAGTAAACTCATCAACACAAAATTCCAATCTGTTGTCGATTCTCAGTTTCTTAAGCTTCTTACCAGTTTGATTTTCGAGCAATATCTTCCATTCTATGATCTTTTGAAAAGAATCGTTCTTATTCTTCAAAATATACACCCATACATGCCTCGAATAATCATCTATACAGGGTAATAAGTACCTTGCTCCTCCTTTGGATACTGTTCTTGAAGGCCCCCATAAGTCCGAGTGGATATAATGTAATATCCCTTTTGAAACATACAGACCAGTCCCAAACTTCACCCTGGTAGCATTCCCAAGCACACATTGATCACAGAAATCCAACTCTTGTATTTGATCTTTACCAAATACACCTTGTTTCTTGAGAACCTTTAATCCTCCATTGCTTACATGACTGAGTCTACTATGCTAAATCATAGTAGAGTTCTTGAAATCCTTCATGGCAACATTAACTTGAGGCTTCATAGTACTCCCTTATAGAACATATATTCCATTCTCTTTTGCTTCCTTCATAACAATCATTGAACCTTTTAAAACCTTCAAGATTCCATTTTTGATCTTGACATGGCACCCTTTTTGATCAAGCATAGCCACAGAAATAAGGTTTCTTTTGATTTCAGGAACATGCCTGACTTGTCTCAGTTCTGTAATAACTCCACCATTCACGATCAGCTTGATAGTTCCAATTTCAATTAATGAACATGCCCGATTGCCTCCCAATTTTATAGTTCCACCTTTAATTTTCGATAATAATTGAATTGAGACATATGAGGAAAAATGTGAAATGAGCAACTGGAATCAATAACCCAAATTTTCTTGGAACATTCATTCAAAACAACAAGAACACCAACACTATCATAGCCTTCACTGTCCTCACCTTATGATGCAATATAAACATTCTAGATTGGTTCTTGTTGTAGCTTTTCAAAACTGGACAGTCTTTCTTTAGATGTGTTGTTTTGTTATAGATGAAACATCTCCGTTTGAACTTTGATGATGATTTTCCTTTGCTTTGATTGTTTTATTCTCTGTTCTCCTTCTTGAAAGATTTCCCACGAACCAGCAATCCATCCCTAGAACTATCTTCCTTGAGCTATGATTTTCTCTTCATTTCTTTAGACATTAGAGCATTTTGGACTTCTTCCAATGTTAAAGAATCTTTATCATACATCATTGTATCTACGAAATGTTCATAAATCTCTGTAGGTAGTGAGTTTAGAACTATGATTGTCTGGTCTTCGTCTTCAACCTTGATATCAATGTTCTCCAAATCAAGGATGATTTTGTTGAAATTGTCAAGGTGATCTTCAATGATTTTACTAGTTTGCATCTTGAATGAGTAAAGTTTTTGCTTCAAGAATAGTCGATTTGCCATTGATTTTGTCATGTAGAGTGTCTCCAACTTCTTCCAAAGGCCAGATGTTGTTGTTTCCTTCGAAACCTCCCTCAAGACTTTGTCCCCAAGACTCAAGATGATTGAACTATGAGCTTTCTCCAAATTCTCAGTCTTATTCTTCTAAGTCTTGTCCTTGATGTTGCTCTCACCAAGTAAAGCATCTTAAATTTATTGTTGTACCAATAGGGCTCACATCTTCACCCTCCACAAACCGAAGTCATTCTTCCTAGAGAAATTTTTGAGATCAAACTTGGCATTCCCCATCTTTTCCGATTGTCCACCTGAATCTTGAAATCGAAATCAAAACTCCCTTCGAACAACCTAGCTTTGATTCCAGTCAATATGTCAAGCTCTCAATCTCACATGTACACACTCAAGCTTCCAAGAACACTCAAGATCTTGGCTCTCTACACTGTATCGAACACACACACACACACACAACAACCAAGAACAAAGCAATTGATCTAAAAACTCTGTTTATTTGTAACGACCCAAAATTACTATTAAGGCTTAAGGGCCTTGATTAGTGTGTCGGGAGGGCATAATTGGTTTATGTGTGATTTAAATGATTAAATGCATGCTTATGTGATAAGCATGCCTATATGATTATTTGGATATATGAGATGCATGATTATGAGTATTAGAATGCATGTAGGCCCTGTTTAGATTATAAGGACATATCTGTAATTTTGGCCCGTTGAGGGCATAAACATGATTATCTGTGATAAATTGTTGAGGCCACATTATTATGTGGATATATTTGTAGCTTGTGGCATGAGGCGATCCTAGTGAGCGGTTTAGCAAAATAGTCGTGGTGGGGATTTATATCCGGTTCGGGGGGAGCATGGGGGTATTTCTGGGAACTTGGGAAAATATACTAGAGACTATTTGACATTGGGAGAAATAATTGGTGATTAATTAGATGATAAGATTTAAGCGGTAATTATTTGAGACACTCGAGGAATTAGTGGGAATTGGGAGAAAATGACCAAAATGCCCTTAGAATTTTAAAGGCTAAGGTTTAAATGGGAGGGCAATATGGTCATTTGATGGTTAAAAGGGGATAAGGGTCATTTCTGCTTTTGGCCTTAGTGGGATTTGTAGAATGTGTTAGAAACAGAAAGAAAGAGGAAAAACAGAGCCTCATTTTCCCTCTCCCTATTGTTCACATTCTCTCTCACTCTCCTTGAAGATTTTTGAAGTTGTAACTTAGAGGAAGCTTAGGCTGGAGCTTGGGGCTAGGGTCCTTGGTGAAGCTAGAGGATTTAGCAGGAATCAGCTACTCAATTGAGTTAAGGGAATTAAGCTTTGGGAATTGAGGAGCTGAAGGCTAGAAGGGCTTAGAGGGCAACCTAGGGTCGAATTCCCCATTAAAGGTGTACACTAGGGCTCGGACGGGATCGTGCTCGAGGATCGTCTCAATTAATTAAAGCACTCGAAATCAAAGGTAAGAAAATGCACTCAATTATGTGATTTTGTTGGGACTAAGAGCTCCCTATATTTGTATGTGATGTCATGAGATGGTATTATGCCATGGGGACATGTGATAAACGACCTAAGAGTGCCAGAATCAATATTTGCGCATAGGGCGCGACTCGACCACTGGTAGTTGAGGTTAAGTACATAATCTCTGAGCTCGGCCTAAGCGAGCCTTATTCAGTGGGATAATCAGAGGGTGTAGCCTAAGGGCGTCGACCCTGTATTTTAGTGTGATATGTTTATTGTTGTTTAAACTGATGATTGTGACGAGTTTGTTATCTGAATAACTGAAAATTGGTTTGTAGATTGATGTCACTGTTTATATGAGCAATATGACCTGTCGTATATTTGATTGATGATTTGTGAATTATCTGTCTGTTGGTTGTCGCTTATGCTATGCATTACAGTTTTCTTGTTGGGCCTCGGCTCACGGGTGCTACGTGGTGGGTAAAGGCAAGGGCAAGGTGGACCAGTCCTAAGTTGGAGAGCTTTGATGCTGAATGTACATAGTCAGCTGATCGGCCGCCACGACCGAGGAGTGGCATAGGATAGGAGAACCTTAAATGTATATTTTTCCCTTAGAGAGGCCAGTGGCAGTATATAACCTAGAAATTTTTGTAAACTGTCTTTTAAACTCTATTTCTTTTTGGGATCCCATATATGAAATGTTATTCAAATGAAATGTATCTTTTATGACCAAAATATTTTAACCCTAGTTCAATTATAGCTTCAGTGATACGTTTCTAAATAAATGACATGGTTAACAAGTCTTGCACCTTTATAAACACACAGTGTAGCGGCCTTGGCTTCCCAGGGCGATACAACTTGGTATTAGAGCGTTCTAGGTTTAAGGGTTCCTGAAGACTGGCTGGACATGTACATTCACCGCAAAAGACAAGCTCGACTCAGGGTTTGGTAATTGTGTATACATGTTTACATGCTTAAATGATTGGGAAGGAATATGAATGTTGATATTTGTTTGATTAATAGGAAGCATGAGATATTGATAGGGCCTGGCCCTTGACTATTGTGTGATAATATCGAGGCATGCTTATTAGCATTGTTGTGTATGTGAATGAATATCTGAATAAATTGTTATATCTTGATTGCTTGTGAATGGTTGTGTTCCAATGGTGAATTATGGAAGGATTATCACCCTGCCATCATAGTCTGACCGCCGAGTCATTGATTGCAGATTAACTTGGATAGCTATGCGTCCAAGACGATCTGTACGACTTACCGGCAGTAGGTCTGAGGCAAGGGATGATGACCAGGGCCAGACCCCTCCGCCAGTCCATGAGAATTGGCAGCAAGTTATGGCAGTCATGCAAGCACGACTACAGAGCCATGATGAGCAGATTTGACTTCTGCGACAGCAGGCTCCGTCAGGGAGTGATGCCCCTATTGTGCCACCTATAGTGGTACCAGTTGTACAGCCAGTAGAGGCTGGGAATAAATGGGAGTCGTTATATGAGCGGTTCAGGAAACAACATCCTCTAACTTTTGAGGGAGGACCAGATCCACTAAAGGCTGAACAGTGGATGAGTATGGTCACTGCTATTCTAGATTTCATGAGGGTAGATGGTCATGACAGAGTGGCTTGGGCTGCATATATGTTGAGAGAGGATGCCCGCACCTGGTGGGAAGTGGCATCACAGACTAGGGATGGTACTACTTTGAGTTGGGAAGGATTTAAGGATTTATTTAGCCAGAAGTATTACAATGTTTCCATCAGGGCAGCGAAGGTTAATGAATTCGTGGGATTGGTTCAGGGCAATATGACAGTTACAGAATATGCGCTGAAGTTTGACAGACTTGCAAAGTTCGCACCACATCTTGTGCCTACTAATGCAGCTAAGCAAGACATATTTATCAGAGGGCTTAATGCTATGATAGCTCGAGATGTGAGGATTACAATAGTTCTTGGGGGGACAACTTATGCCCAGGCTGTTGAGAAGGCTCTTACCGCTGAGGAAGCAGAGAACAAGAACTGGAGGGAGAGTGCGGCAAGGCGGGAGGGCCGCAGGGAGGTGCCTCCATACTCTGGATCTGGTAGGGGCGGAGGCCCCAGTGATCTAAAGAGGAAGACCGATGATGCTTCGACCGCTCCTGGTCCTGATAGGAGAGTTCGAGGTACTCAGGGTGGCCGTTAGGGAGGTGGTGATTCATGGAGGAGTTATCCTGAGTGCACGAGGTGCAGAAGACGCCATCCGGGCGAATTTCGGGCTAAGGCTTGTTATGTGGTGCGAGGTGGTAGGACACCTTAAGAAAGACTGCCCAACAATGAAGAAAGGGGAAGTAGGGAAGGTGGACAGCTTGACTCCAGCTCGAGTGTTCACCCTGACGCAGGCAGAGGCCGAGGCTAGTCCCTCGGTGGTGACAGGTTAGCTTTCTAGTGCTGGCTCTCATTTTACTTTATTGATTGACTCTGGTGCTACACATTCGTTTGTTTCTAGTAAGGTGATTGATAGACTGTGTAGACCTAGTGAGTATTATACTGCGGGGTTTGGGACTATATTGCCTACAGGAGAACTAGTTGTTTCTAGGAGGTGGATTAGAGCACTGCTAGTGATGGTTGATGGTAGGGAATTGTTAGTAGACTTGGTTGAGTTGGGTATGGAGGACTTTGACATGATTTTGGGGATGGATTGGCTGGTTATATACGGAGCTACTATTGACTGTAGGAAGAAGATGGTGACCTTTGAGCTGGAGGGCGAGGATCTCTCTGTCTTTGTGGGAGCGGTATATGGACCTCGTGTACCCGTGATATCAGCACTGAGAGCCAGAGATTTATTACAGGGAGGATGTGTAGGCTTTCTAGCTAGCATGGTGGATACCACCAGGGTGTTGCCAGCAGGGCCGGAGGAGACCAGATTGGCTTTTGAGTTCTTGGATGTATTCCCTGAGGATTTACCAGGGTTTCTGCCACATAGGGAGATTCAGTTTGTTATCGAGTTAGCACCAGGGACAAGCCAATGTCGAGGGCACCATAGAGAATGACACCGACAAAACTGGAGGAATTGAAGATACAGTTATAGGAGCTTTTGGATTTGGGGTTTATCAGGCATAGCTACTCGCCATGGGGTGCTCCAGTCTTGTTTGTGAAGAAGAAGGACGAGACTTTGAGGATGTGTATAGACTACAGGGAATTGAACAAGTTGACTATCAAGAATAAGTATCCTCTACCAAGGATTGAGGACTTGTTCGATCAGCTGCAAGGAAAGACGACATTCTCGAAGATTGATCTTCGATCTGGTTATCACTAGCTGAGGATCAAGGATGAGGGTATACCGAAGACGGCCTTCCGAACGAGATATGGACACTATGAGTTTCTGGTCATGTCGTTTGGTTTGACCAATGCCCCAGCAACCTTCATGGACCTAATGAACAAGGTGTTCAAAGACTTCTTAGATCAGTTCATCATCGACGACATTTTAGTGTACTCCAGTTCAGAGGCAGAGCACGAGTTTCATCTTCGACAGGTTCTGTAGAGGTTGAGAGAGCATCAGTTGTATGCCAAGTTTAAGAAATGTGAGTTTTGGCTACCAGAAGTGACATTCCTTGGACATATTGTTGGTGCAGATGGGATTAAGGTGGATCCATCTAAAGTGGAGGCAGTTAGAGATTGGCCGAGGCCAAGGAACACATCTGAGTTTCGGAGTTTCCTCGATTTAGCATGTTACTACAGACAGTTTGTAGAAGGGTTTTCAAAGATAGCAGCACCGATGACAGAATTGACATGGAAGAATTTGAAGTTCACCTGGTCAGACAAGTGTGAGAACAGTTTTCAAGAATTGAAGCGGCGACTTATTACTGCACCTATGTTGAGTCTTCCTTTGGAGAAAGGAAAGTTTGTGGTCTATTACGATGTGTCAAGGTTGGGTTTGGGCTGTGTGTTGATGCAAAACAAGAATTTTATAGCTTATGCGTCACAACAACTGAAAGAGTATGAGCAGCGGTATCCTACCCATGATTTGGAACTAGCAGCGGTGGTATTCGCACTGAAGGTTTGGCAGCATTATCTGTACGGGGAGAAGTGCGAGATATACACTGATCATAAGAGTTTGAAGTATTTCTTTACACATAAGGACCTGAACATGAGGCAGAGATGTTGACTGGAGTTGGTAAAAGACTATGACTGTGATATTCTTTATCATCCAGGGAAAGCCAATCTAGTGGCAGATGCATTGAGCCGGAGGGGGTCGGGTTAGTTATATAGTTCCACCTAGATTTTGAGAGAGTTAGCTGATGAGATGGCCAAAACAGGGATATAATTGGTGGTGGGCCGGTTGGGCAACATTACTCTATAGTCGACTGTAACGACCCAATTTTGCTAATAAGGCTTAAGGGCCTTGATTAGTGTGCCAGGAGGGCAGGTTGGGATTTATGTGTGATTTTATGAGTTAAATGCATGGTTATGATTTAAAGCATGTTATTTGGCTATTTGTTTAACTGAGATGCATGGCTATGTTTACTAGTATGCATGTAGGCCCGGATCGTGTTAGAAGGGCGTAATTGTAATTTTGGCCATGTTGGGCATAACTGTACTGATATGTGATAATTGTATTATGTGAATTGTACCACGTGGGTGTGGTTGTATTATTGTGATGCACGTGCCGAGACGGTCCTAGAGAGCTAGTTAACTTAAGAGTCACAACGGGATTTCTATACCCGGCTCGGGAGGAGCCTAGGGGTATCTCGGGAATTTTATGGCTAAGTTGAGATTTAGCGGGTAATGGTTATTGGAGATTTAGTAACCTGGGTAACCATTAGTTACTGCTGTGGGTAACAAGTTTTAAGGTAAAAAGTGGTAGAAATGAAATAGAAATGAAATGACTTAAGTGTCCTTTGAGGTTTAGCTAAGGAGGATTAGTAGGAAAGGGTAAAATGGTCATTTGGCAAGGGTTATAGGCAATTCTCAGCTGGGTTTTTAGTGGGTCACGGTTTGGGCATTTGGGATATATGTTGGCTTTGCTAAAATGAAGAGGAGGAGAGTTAGGGCAAGGAAGAAAAGAAGAAGAAGAGGAAAATGGGCTGGAGTGGGAGCTTAGGAGGTGAATAAAGGGAGCTTGTTGGGTGGATTCTCCACTTGAGGTATGGATTTTATGAGCATTTAAGTTTGATTTCTGTTTTGAATTGTGAAATCTAGAGCTTGAGTTAGTGTGTTTGAGTTTTTGGTTTGAGATGCTGAAATTAGGAATCAAGGGGTGGATTCTTGAGTGTGTTGATGTTTTGGTCTTGTATCTAGTGCCTATAGGTTGTTAAGTTGTTCATATGAAGCTTGAAATTGGTTTTGGGGTTTGGGTATTGGTTTGGTATGATTTGGGAAGGTTTTAGCTCGGAGAAAACGCAGGAGAAAACCCAGAATTCTGGGTCTGCGATGGCGTGCCGCGACACAGGTTTTTCGTGCCGCGGCAAGGGAGCCCCTGTCTGATGGGTGCCGCGGCACAAGAAAGTTGTGCCGCGGCACAAGGAAAATTTCAGGTTGACATATTTGGCAATTTTAGGCCTTTGCTCCGGGGGTTCGGAGGATGTCTCCGGGGTGTTGTTTTAAGGTTTTAGAGGTCCCGAGAGTGCGGGATTGGTCCCGGGAAGTGGTTTTGGGTTGATTAGTATTGAGGGATGTTTCTTGTGTGTTGTGACTAGGTTGTTGGTGAGGCTCGTGCTAGAGGACCGTGCTCGCTGCTTTAGTGCATCAGGAGGCTCGGAATTCAGGTAAGAAAACTATAACACCCGTAGGATAGGGCGTGGGCCCATAGTATGATTGCGGGGGCGCGGCCCTATATTGCATCACATGTTAGGGTGCAGACTTAAATGAATTAATATTTGATTGCATGTTGTTGTGTTATATTATATGTGTGATTATGATGAAATGAACGGCAAGGGCCGAGTACGGCGTAGGCCGGGGCGGCCGTGGGCCGAGTACGGCGTAGGCCGGGGCGGCCGTGGGCCGAAAGTAACACCTAGCACATGGGATGCTATATTCAGGGTGGGACCCAAGGGATACATGAGTTATCCTCGCGGTGAGAACCGATACCCCAGGGCTTTGGTAAGGGTCCTGGGGCGGCATGGCTGTGTTTGCTTAGTCTAATGATTGACTTGTTTATTTGTGGATTATCTGTTATGATAAACTGTATACATTGCATATGTTATGTTCTACATGAGTTTTCTTGCTGGGCTTCGGCTCACGGGTGCTCTGTGTTGCAGGTAGGGCAATGACTGAGTCAACCAACCATGAGTACGGAGAGCGTGAAGCGACGCGTACATGTTTGGCCTGCCCGACTGCTTTGGTTAGGGGTTTATTTGAAAATGGCTGTAATAATCTATGATTTTTATGATTTATCAACTGTGAACTCATTTTTAAGATGTAAATAGTTTTCAACCCTTATTTTGGGATCCCAATGTTTAATATTAGGAGTTTTATTGAAACAACGCATTTTTCTAATATTACAGCCTTAACTTTTAATTAGTCACACTTTCGTTTCAAAACCTCGGTTAGCGAGATCTTTGCACACTGATTTGTCTTAAAACTCACTAAGTAATGGCTCTAAGGAAGTAGGGCGTTACATCGACCCTGCTAGAACGAATTAAGGAAGGTCAACTAGTGGATGTTCAACTACAAGAGGTTAGAGAGAATGTCCTAGCAGGAGTAGCCAAGGACTATTCTATTTCTGAGGTTGGTTTGCTACGATATCACGGGCGGATTTGTGTCCTAGCTGATGTGGGGATCATACGAGAGATATTAGATGAGTCACATACTACGCCGTACTCACTTCATCTAGGTACCCCGAAGATGTATCAAGATCTACGGACGTTATATTGGTGGCCTGGGATGAAGAAGGATGTGGTGGAGTATGTGTCCAGATGTTTAACCTGTCAGCAGGTGAAAGCTGAACATCAGCGACCAGCAGCGTTGCTTCAGCCTTTGGGTATTCCCGAGTGGAAATGGGAGGATATTACAATGGACTTTGTGGGAGGTTTACCCAGAATTGTAGGGCTTCATGACTCGGTGTGGGTGATAGTGGACAGATACACCAAGTCAGCTCATTTTCTCCCGGTGAAGATGACATATACAGTGGATCAGTATGCAGAGTTATATGTAAGGGAGATCATACGTCTCCATTGGGTTCCTAAGTCCATAGTGTCAGACCGGGATCCTATCTTTACCTCCAAGTTTTGGGGTAGTTTGCAGAAGGCTATGGGGACTCAGTTGAAGTTCAGCACGGCCTTTCATCCTCAGACTGATGGACAATATGAGAGGATGATTCAGGTGTTGGAGGATATGCTTCGAGCGTGTGTGATTGATTTTGAGGGATCGTGGAGTAAGTATCTCGCGTTGATTGAGTTTTCATACAACAATAATTACCAATCAACGATTGGAGTGGCTCCCTATGAAATGTTATATGGGAGGAGATGTAGATCACTCATTCATTGGGATGAGATGGGTGAGAGGAGGTATTTGGGGCCGAACATGGTTCAGAAGACAAATGAAGCTATTGAGAAGATCCGAGCTTGAATTCTCGCCTCACAGAGTAAACAGAAAAGCTACTCTGATCCTAAGCGTAGAGACGTGGAGTTCCAGGTAGGGGACCACGTGTTTCTGCGAGTTTCACCACTGCGAGGAGTGAGAAGATTTGGGAAGAAGGGCAAGTTGAGCCCTAGATTCATTGGACCTTTTGAGATCCTAGAAAGGATCGGACAGGTGGCTTACAGGTTAGCTTTGCCACCGTCGTTGTCGGGAGTTCATAACGTATTCCATGTTTCTATGCTCCGGAAGTACGTTTCAGATACAACACATGAGTTGAAGTATGAAGACCTAGAATTGCAGACAGATTTCTCTTATGAGGAACGACCGGTTCAGATTTTAGATCGGAAGGATAAAGTCCTACGGAATAAGACGATTCCTCTGGTTTAAGTATTATGGAGGAATAGTAGGGTTGAGGAAGCGACCTAGGAGCTTAAGTCAGCGATGCGGGATTAGTATCCCAAATTATTCAGGTAAATTTTGAGGACAAAATTCTCAGTAGGAGGGGATAGTTGTAACAACCTAAAATTACTAATAAGGCTTAAGGGCCTTGATTAGTGTGCCAGGAGGGCATAATTGGTTTATGTGTGATTTAAATGATTAAATGCATGATTATGTGATAAGCATGCCTATATGATTTTTCAGATATATGAGATGCATGATTATGAGTATTAGTATGCATGTAGGCCCTGTTTAGATTATAAGGGCATATCTGTAATTTTGGCCTGTTGAGGGCATAAACATGATTATCTGTGATAAATTGTTGAGACCACATTATTATGTGGATATATTTGCAGCTTGTGGCATGAGGCGATCCTAGTGAGCGGTTTAGCGAAATAGTCACAGTGGGGATTTATATCCGGCTCGGGGGGAGCCTGGGGGTATTTCTAGGAACTTGGGAAAATATATTGGAGACTATTTGACATTGGGAGAAATAATTGGTGATTAATTAGATGACGATATTTAAGCGGTAATTATTTGGGACACTTGAGGAATTAGCGGGAGTTGGGAGCGAATGACCAAAATGCCCTTAGAATGTTTAAAGGCTAAGGTTTAAATGGGAGGGCAAAATGGTCATTTGATGGTTAAAAGGGGATAAGGGTCATGTCTGCTTTTGGCCTTAGTGGGATTTGTAGAATGTGTTAGAAACATAAAGAAAGAAAGAAAGAAAGAAGAAAAACAAAGACTCATTTTCCCTCTCCCTATCGACCACATTCTCTCTCACTCTCCTTGAAGATTTTTGAAGTTGTAACTCAGAGGAAGCTTAGGCTGGAGCTTGGGCCTAGGGTCCTTGGTGAAGCTAGAGGATTTAGCAGGAATCAGCTACTCAATTGAGTTAAGGAATTAAGCTTTGGGAACTGAGGAGCTAAAGGCTAGAAGGGCTTAGATGGAAACCTAGGGTCAAATTCCCCATTAAAGGTGTACGCTAGGGTTCGTGCTCGAGGATCGTCTCAATTAATTAAAGCGCTCGGAATTTAAGGTAAGACACTACACCTGGTTATGTGATTATGTTGGGACTAAGAGCTCCCTATATTTGTATGTGATGTCATGAGATGGTATTATGCCATGGGGACATGTGATAAACGACCTAAGAGTGCCGGAATCAATATTTACGCACAGGGCGCGGCTCGGCCACTGGTAGCTAAGGTTAAGTACATAATCTCTGAGCTCGGCCTAAGCCAGCCGGAGTCAGTGGGATAATCAGAGGGTGCAGCCTAAGGGCGCCGACCCTGGATTTTAGTGTGATATGTTTATTGTTGTTTAAACTGATGATTGTGACGAGTTTGTTATCTGAATAACTGAAAACCGGTTTGTAGATTGATGTCACTGTTTATGTGAGCAATATGACCTATTGTATATTTGATTGATGATTTGTGAATTATCTGTCTGTTGGTTGTCGCTTATGCTATGCATTACCGTTTTTTTGTTGGGCCTCGGCTCACGGGTGCTACGTGGTGCAGATAAATGCAAGGGCAAGGTGGGCCAGTCCTGAGTTGGAGAGCTTTGAGGCTAAATGTACATAGTCAGCTGATCGGGGGCTACGACCGAGGAGTGGTACAGGACAGGAGAACTTTAAATGTCTATTTTTCCCTTAGAGAGGTTAGTAGCAGTATATAACTTGGAAATTTTTGTAAACTGTCTTTTAAACTCTATTTCTTTTGGGATCCCGTGTATGAAATGTTATTCAAATGAAATGTATCTTTTATGACCAAAATCTTTTAACCCTAGTTCAATTATAGTTTCAGTAACACGTTTCTAAATAAATGACTTGGTTAGCAAGTCTTGCACCTTTATAAACACACAGTGTAGCGGCCTTGGCTACCCAAGGCGTTACATTATTAGTCCTTAGAAAAATGATTCCATCAAGTCAAGATTACAAAATAACTAAGAACCTATTCATAGTCATAGGTTCGGTCATAAGGAAAAAAGACATAACTAACTTAACTAACTCTTAGATTAGGAAGAGTACTAAAAAGGGAATGGTACATGAATACGCAATATATCCCAATTTTCTTATGATCATTTTGGAAAGATACTTGGGGCTTCTCCTTTTGTTTTTGCTCTATCAAAAGAGACTTACTTTTGCAAGGGTAAACAAACTTCATGGCCTCTCTAGTACTAGTACTACTAGCCTTTACTTTGACTCAATTACTTCTTTATGAAAAGCAATTACTTTTCGTTATATATTTAAAAAAAAAGGAGCATTATTCTTGTAAGCACTACTTACTAACTTGACATTGCAAATTATGTCTTGCTTAAGGAACTTGTTAGTGGATATATAATTACTTTTACCCGAAAGCAGAAGCATTATAATTTCCTTTATGCTTAAGCAAAGCTCCAATTTGCAACTAAAAATAATACAAGCCTTTTTATCTTTATCAACTAAGTAGTTTGATGATTGTAAATGGATAGATAGAGCTCCGGACTCTTAATTGGTTTTTGCGCTGTACTTGTCGTTACACACATCAACTTTTTTTATCTTTTTCTTTTTTGTGAAGGGATTTCATGAATTTGGTTGGCCTCAAAATTTTAGCTTATATTGCTGGTCGCGGATGGCATTATTAAAATTCATTCAATAACCATAAATTGAACCACGATTTGGCTCCGTGATTCAAACTAATTTGTTCCTTTGTGTTTGGAAATATTTCGTGATTATTGTTTGGATGTTTGATTCTCTTATTGATCGTCTTGCAAAAAAAAGTATAAATAGCATTACTTCGCTTACTACGTGACTTTGAATTCAAAGAAAAACAAGCCTGAGAATCTTAGACTGACCATGTTGCTTGACTTGACAATATATGAAGTCTAAAACAAGACAGACATATTTGGTCATTGGGTTACTAAACAACCAAGACAACAAAACTATGCATACATTACTCCCAAATATTTCCCCCCACAAAATTATTTAATCATATTCATTTATATAAAAATTATGCCCACATTATATAAAAAATAATTATAATTAACAAATGATTATGCCTATATGGCCAGCACTTTGAGTCTTTGATTTGATACACGCACATAAGGCAGAAATAGACAGAAACCCAAAGAAACAAAAAAGAAAAGTTCGCTTTCATATTTAATATAGTAGTTATGCCTTTGAAGATAGTTTTGAAAGAACAAAACCTCATCTCTACATATATAGCCACAACAGAAAATACTTTCCTCAAATTCAGCCCCCCAAAAAGGGTTCCAGATTAAACTCGAGTGTAGTCAACTTCTTAATTTTCACTCTACCTGTTGAAACAATTTATTTTTATTTTATTACGCAAATTTTTGATCTCTTTGCATAATCAATGGGAATCCAAAGTGAATTCTTGTATGCAAGTGCAGGCACTAGTGCAACTCCAAGTATTTGCAGCATAGAAGAGAGCATGAGCTTCTATAGTGCCCCAACTAGTCCCACATCGGAATTTTCAAGCACTGAGCCAACCACACCGATAAGTACTGCTACTAATAATACTTATTATGAAGATTGTCCCAACTTCAACCTTGATGACTTTGAATTTGATACAAGTCTCCGTTTTATTCATTACAACGATTTCGAACCGGAGACCCCGCCGGAACACGATCCTTGGCGCGGAGATTCCCTTCCCCAAATGTCCTTTGCCGATGAGCTCTTTTGTGATGGCAAAGTTGTGCCCTTGGCTCCTCCTCCTCCACTAAAACTTCCGCCGCGCCTTTCCGGAAAAAATTGCGGTGCACCCGTGTCACCGAGAACTCCCCGTTCGGTTCTGAAGCTTCCGGTTTCACGTCAGTGCTTGTGGAACGATGATTTTGATCCCTTCATGGCGGCTATTGAGAACGTTAGGGAGGGGATGAGAGGGAAAAATCACAGGCGGGCTCGGTCGCTGTCCCCCTTAAAGGCCCGGCCCGGTGAATCTGTGGGCTTGGAGGATACTGAGGGGCCCATTATAAAAAATGGTTTAAACTCAATTGAACTGAGGCAGCCCAATCGATCAGCTTCTTTGAGATGGACATACCCACGAGAGAAGTCGCCAATGAAAGAGACGGGCTTCCAGTCTAGTAAGGAACGACAGCCATATGGATCGGCTTCACCGAAACGGGAGAGGAAAAGTTCGAAAGTTTTAGCTGAGCCCAAAGGAGTAACTATCGCCAGACGAGTGAGAGATGCTAAAATGGACCCACGAAAGCCCACTGAGCCTATTACAACACGAGCCCAACAGCCCACAGCGCAGACCGGGAACAGCACATTATTAAGGATTGGAGAGACTTGCACAAGGGAAATTAAGAGGCAAAAAATAACGTGGCTTCCTTTTAAGGGTCCATCCAATAAAAAAGTGATTGATGAAGAAAACAAGGTAAAAGACCAAAATGCAGGCCTGTTGTCTAAGGCAACCTTTTTGAGTAGATTGAGCTTTAAATCCACGAAAAAAGCTCATTACAATGAGGATCAAAGGGCAATGTCCCAAGCTGCCAAGATGAGCATTGTACAATACAGGCCTAGGCTGTCACTTTGCTTGGGTTATGGATCAAAGTATGTGGACTAATCCCTAGGCCAGCCTTCTAAAGAAAAAGCCCAACTTCTAGGAAGTTGAATGAAAAATGTCATGTAAGTTTTATTCAATTGGGCGAAATAGTGTTTTTATTTTGATGATTTTAGGTAAGAAAAAGGTCAGGTATTGGCGGTGGGTTGTGTATGTGTTTCTTTTTTTCTTCTTCTTTGGAAATGAATGTATAGGAGGCCCAGTTTTAAGTGGTGCATTTATCCCATGTTTGAATTATTTGTGGATAATAAGACTTCGAAATGGCCCAAAATTTTCTGTAGAGTTTAGATCATCTTTTTTAATTTTTGTGTTTCTATTTTGTCTTTTTTCTTTCTTTTTCCGGATACATTGACATATTGTATCAACCATGGTTTAAAAGGAAATATAGCAAATAGTAGGTCTAGCAATCATCACATCGAAACTCTTCACCCTAAAGAAATTGCATGAAACCAAATCGGGTAACCATCTAACCTATTTTTTTTTTAATCTATAAATGTTAAAAACACATGTTTTTTCTTCTCTTTGTTAGTTAACTAGAATCTTTTGCTTTTTTTTTTAAGCAGATTCTTTTTTTCTTTAACCAGATTATTTTTCTTTCTTTTTACATCCACAGCACACCTAACACTAGTCAAAACAACACAATATCCTTTTTCTTTTCCCAATAAATGGGCATAACTAACATGTGTTAAAATAGTTCGCAATTTTTTAATGAAAAAAGAAGAGTGGGATGAACATACTCTTTAATCATTGTAGAAAGAAAATGATATATACATTCTCTAGTTCAAAGCACACGTGTTATTTTTGTTTTTGTAACACAATTCTGTCAAAAGAAAAAAAATTCTATAATTTTTAAGTGTATGGAAAACGTTTTATCAAATTATTTTTATTTCTCCACTTTTAGTCGTTTCTTTTTTGAATTTAAAGGTTTCTACCCTTCAAGTCTTATTTTGATTAATTAAAACTTCTATTGTGAGATGACAACTAAGCTTCTAAATAAAAAATAATGGATATGAAGTTCTACTATATTTCATCCAAAAGATGTCAAAGGTGGAGTGCTTAAATAGTTAAATTAGTGTGAAAGCCCATGTCGCTAAGAAATATCTAGAACTTGATATTATGGTCAGGTAGAATATTTGAAAATTTAACAACAATAGTTGACAAAAAAGACTACAAAAAGTACACTTGCAATCCAGCCTTCCAACACATAGCATTATAAATTTCAAAAAAATTATAAAATACGAAATTTTACGAATATTACAAATATACGAATAAGAGTTTGCAATAATTCTGTTACTACTTATTATAATTTTCATTTAATATGTAAATTTACTAAAGTGTAAACTTTAGTTACAAATTTGTAAATTTTGGTACAAAAAAACTTATTGTTATAAATTTGTAAACTTAGTTTACAAAAGTAGAAAAATAAAACATTGTATATACAATTCTACCCTTCTGTATTTTTGTAACTATTCCAGATTCCATATTTTTAGCATTTTTTTAATCTTAGGTATTTTTGTAAATTTTCCTTCAAGCAATGCTAAAACTTGGCTATAGGTAAAGACTTGGTTATCATATCAGCAATATTATCATGGGTGTTCATCTTGCTCACTACTAAGTCTCCCCAATCAATGATATCATGTACAATATTGATTCGTCCTCTCATGAAGTTTCTAATTTTTGTGAGATATATATATCAATATGACTATCACAAAAGATTGTGGGCATCTGTAAGTCATCACTGAGCTCATTGAAAAAGCCTTTCAACAAAAATGCTTCCTTACAAGCTTTTGTAATTTCAATGTACTTTTGGCTCAATAGTGGACACTTCGAAAATGCAAACAAACATCAATAGACCCACGCAAGTATATCAAAATCCATTGAACTGCTATCCAATGTTCCTTAACTAGATTGGCCATGTATCTACTGACACCACTAGCTACATATGATGATTTGGCCGTGGACAAACCATAACATGCATAAAAGACCCCACTATACTGCAATATGGAACTCTAGACATATAATCAACATCTTCATTTGATTGAGGTGACAGTGCAGATGAAAGAGTGAAATGAAGTACTAATTGAGTACTAATTGGTTGGATATTTTGCATAGTAAACCTCTGAAGAACTTTCTCGATGTATTCTCTCTAACTCAGATACAATTTACCTACCTTTCTATCTCTCTGAATCTCCATACCAAGTATCTTTTTGGCAAATCCTAAATCTTTCATCTCAAACTCCTTAGAAAGTTGTATCTTGACCTTCCTAATCTCTTTTGTTCTCTTTGCTGTAATCAACATATCATCCACGTATAAGAGCAAATACACAAAAGACCTAACTTCACCGTTCTTGAAATAAACACGATTATCATAACTACTTCTTCTGAAATCATGACTAGTCATAAATGAGTCAAACCTCTTGTACCACTGTTTGGGTGATTGTTTCAGGCCATAAAGATAATTTTTCAGAAGACACTCATAATCCTCTTTTCCCAAAACAATAAAGCCTTTTAGCTGCTACATATAAATATCATCTTCAAACTTTCCATGTACACAAATAGTATTCACATCCATCTCCTAGAGCTCAAAGTCATGCAGTGTCACTATATCAAGTAAGGCGAGGATTGAACTATGCTTGACCACAAGAGAAAAAACATTGTTGTAATCAACATCTGGAATCTGAATGTATCCTCTAGCAACTAGTCCTGCCTTGTACCTGAGCTCTTCAACTCCTGGTGTGCCTTCTTTTCTTTTAAACACCCATTTACAACGAACAACTTTCTTACCCTTAGGTAAACACACAAAATTCCATGTGTTATTTTTTTTTTAAGTAAAACCATCTCCTCATGCATAGCCCTAATCCAACTGTCATCATCCTTACAACTCACTGCCTCAGGATACGTAGAAGGTTATTCACTGGAATCAATATTATCTGTCACAATTTATAGCATAAGCCACTAAATCTGCCTCAACATATCTCTATGGAGGCTTAATAATTCTTCTAGCACTATCTGTTGCTATAGAATGTTGTGGTTTCTTGAATTGGTGGAGACGTATATGTTGAGATTGGTTAAATATAATGGTTAAGTTGTCTACTCAATGTAGTGCAAAACACTTAATGGTTTCACTTAAGTTGAAGTGAAAATATGAGTTGTTGTTGTAGGCATCTATAATTGATTTTTTTTGGGTCTAAAGTGATACAATGAGGTATTGAAGCATGCCCAAATAGTTTGGAAATATTTGGAGGTGTTTAATGTCACTTTTGAGAAGTTGAACTTCCCGTGTGGCTTTGCATCGCCTCCCTAGAGGCGATGTGTTACTTGTGATGTTAAACTAGGGATTTTGTAATTGGCTGAAAATGCCACAACATTTTTTCAAAATGTTGAAAGTTGTGTTTTTGCTCCAAATGACTTGTTTAGAAGCTCTATTCCTATTGGTTGAGCCTAATGATGGTGCCTACACTATGAATATAGGTTATTAGAGTTTAGAAGTATTGATCACAATTTTCAACTCTCTCTAACCCTGCACACTCTCTCTCTAGCTCTCAAAGATCATATGTTTTCTCCAAGAAAATCACCAAGAATTGTTTAACTTGTATGAGTTTCAAATGCTTGTTTAATCCCAATTCTCATTCCATTTTGGTGAAGCTTCAAAATTTGGGAAGGCTTGGAATGAAGATTTTGGACAGCAATATACTTATTGTGGCAAGCCTATGTTTCGAAAACAAAGGTATTTCTCTAAAATTCTAACTTTGTAATTGTGTTATTCTACTGTGATTTACTTACATAATTATGATATTGTTGTTACTTCCTCCTTTAATTGTGCTTATTAATGTAAGTATTACTCATTAAATGTTTATAAATTTATGTTATAATTATTTAATTAGTTAATATTTGATTATCAAGATTTGCATTTATACTTTCAATATGGTTATTTAATTATCAAGATTTGCATTCATACTTTGAATATGTTTCATTAAATCATTGTTAATATATGCTTTTGTGAGCCATAAATTCCAAACAATCAAAATGTCTATCTCTAATTACTCTCTCTTTTGTGTTTTGCATAATCAACAATGAGGGAAATTCGTTCAAGATTTGGTTTGTGTTGAACACATAACCATGAGAGACCAAAGAAAATTCTAGTTGGATTTGCTCTACATGAATGTGATTATGGATTCAAAGTCTTCATCAACAAAGGGTGAGACTTCACTATGAGATTACATACTTAAGGCGAATGGTATCATCAAATTTCTTATTTCTAAATATGTAGATTTCAAGAATTTATGGGTATATTTGGAAACAACTATATAATTACTAGAGTATTAATTACATATCTGAGTAATTACACTATATTAAAATACAAGGTGTGTTTGGATGTCAAGTGGTAATTACTTATTAATTTACATTATCATGTTTGGCAAAACAATTGGTAGTTACAAAAAAAAATATATTTTGTAATAAATACTATTTACAATTGATACCAATTAGTAATTACATAGTGTAATTACACCTAATTCTCATGGGGCTATGAGAATTGGAGAGAGTAATTAGGACCCTTCACTTTCCAATTACATAGTTACTATGTAATTACATGATCAGATAAACACATCAGATTGAGTAATTACTCCAAATTACGCCAAATTCCAATTACAAGGTGGCTTTCAAAATACACCATAAATAAAATGTGTTTGCTTCCATATTTTTGTGAGTTTGAGTTTATTGTTTATATTAAGAGTACATTGGTAAATATTGATGAATAATTCAAGGGCCATTATTCTACTTGTTTTGTTTGTAAAATTATTGATCATCATGTGAAATATGGTGAATGTAAAATCAACCATAATAAGATTAGGATTAAGGCAATTGATATTGAGATCATTGAACTTTTAAATTAATTTAATTGGGTTACTTTAATTGATGATGAGATCTTTGTGACCTTAATTATATTTAATACAATAAATGAGGAATGCATTGTAACTCTAATTGAGAATAGTGCATTCAACGAGGAATGCATTATAACTCTAAAGTAAATTGTATAGTTTATGTATGTAGTGATGAGACTAATCCAACCTTAAGAGAAGGTAAACATGTTAGGGTTAGTGCCCTAAAAGCATGTAATAAGATATTTTTTTGTTTGGAATTACATAAAATTACATTTTTCTCTATAATTGTATGTTTGAATTATTGTTGGAAAATTATAAATATCATAAAATTACATATTCATTAATGAGAGTATGATCTTGTATGAGTACGAGAGCATTAAAAACATAGATAATGAATAAAATTGTCAACAATATATTAAAGTATGAAATCTTTAATTAATGGTTGTTAGTACGATGTACTAAGCATTTTTTGATAATGCATGTGATCTAGATCCGGATTGCTGATGTAGATAAACATCTTAGTAAATGTACTTTATATAATTAGATTATACATGATTGGATAGATGTGAATTAATTTCTTAATAAACATACAGTTTGCCATAAATATTTAATTCATATAGAAAAGATGCTCATATGTATATCAGTCTAAATCATGAGTAGTCATGAACTCTTGTTCATGTCTATTGGGTCTTTTGATTCACACGTTAAGGTCTATTAGTATAATGAGGCTAGTGGCATTTGTGTTGGAGATTCAATAGTATGAATAACTAGGAGCATGATCTTACAAGAGTGGAATCCAAGCTTTCCTAACGAATTTGTTGTACCCCAAAAAATACGAGCTCAATCGTCTTGTTCGAGGTATAGTTGGAAAGAAATAAATGAAGGGTTGGAACTCTGAAGAAATTTCATCAATTCCAATTCAAATAGCTTGAGGTTACGTCACTAAGTCTAGATGCGTGAGATCCTATAGATCACCCCAAAGGCGTGTGACACGACTTCCAGATTGCCTTAGTCAAGCTTTGAGCGTCACTTGTGTCAGCTTGCCCTTCGCATATAACCTCCAGTTCGAGGATCACATTCAGCTCGCAGTAGTACTATGACGCACATAAGGAAGAATTCCCATGGAATCGGAGATTCATTATACACCATAAATGCTTGTAATTGTTATATAGTAAATGCCCGATGTAACGACATTTAACATATTTAAGGAATTATGTATTTGAGAAGTTACCCATTCTTGTAAGTTACCAAATATTGTACAGTTACCAAAAAATTTCCATCAACCCCTAATAAATACAGAGGGAATTGATAGTAAAAAGGACCAGATTTTGTATGCAAAAACTTTGCAGAAATTCTCCAAGGGTTCATAAACAGAATAATATTGACTCATGGACTAGGTGGATTTTAACCACTGAACCATGTAAAATTTCCTGTGTTCTTATTTTACGGTTTAAAAAAGCCTAATTTTTTTTTTTCATATTTCTTAATCTACTGTTGGCAAAAATTCGCGTCAATAGATTGATGCTTTCGTTGAGAGTTAGATTAGGCTTACTGATATTTTTCACAAAACTTTCATCCAATATCATTATGGTGGTAACACATTCAATGCGCGACAACAAGTCTGAGAAACCTGGAAATCAAGGAGATTTTCGAATGGTTGACCTTACTAGAGAGGGCACCTCTATACCTCATCATCCTGGAAAACGGTCCCAAAACCAGGACGACAACCATGGCAATACTGGAAGCTCAACTTCATGCCCTTGCAATCCTAACTCAAGATATCTCACTGCCATAGAGATGGAGAATGCTCAGTTGAGAAGCCATCTCGCTTAGGCTAATAGGCGAATTGATGAAATTATGGCATGGTTACCCCCTCCTACAACTGATGATAATGTCGGAAGGAGAGCAAGTGGTATCCAACCGATATAGATGCCACAAGCGTAATCGTCCTGATGTGAGTCTTTCGAACAACAACCCCGAGCTTTGTGCTGTTGGAACTGACTCCCCAAAACAACTAGCCTGCCAACAATCGCAGGATTGAGTAGATAACCCACCTTGCCAAAAACTAGCGCAATCAGGCAGGGTGAACAGGGACCACATCGAGGAGAGCGAAAGTCCCTGTAAATCCTTTAGCACCAACCCGACCAACTAGTCAGGCACAAAGAAATGACAAAATTTTACCACCAACTCGAGACATCAGAATGGATAATGAGTGAGCTACTTGGTGCGCGATGATGGAAGGTGAATTGCCTCACCAATAAGGCATACTCCATTGCCTATACGTCATCCAACACCCCCAAAACCACAAAAGAATGTTCCAGCTCCCGGGAACAACCAAAGAAGTTCTATACCCATAGAAAACATGCATGTTTCTCAATCTCAGGACACTGGAGTTCGAGTTCGCACGAAAAATCAAGTCTCTTGACCTCAGTTGCGATTGGTAAGCTTCGCAGAAGGAAGCTATTGGATGAAAGTCCATCGTGAGGGAAGATCAGGGAGTATTCGCAATACACACTCCCAAAGACAAGAAAATGACGTAAGAAATCAATTGAGCTTGGATCAAAGTCTGTGTTCTAATCCTCAATCCAATTTGCGTGATCACTTAAACTCTCAGAGAGGACAGCCAGCCCGCAACAACGATCTGAGTTATACTCAAACAATGGGAGATCCTTCCATAGTGCGTAACAATGGGAATGTCCCGATTAAAAGAGCTTAAGCTTGGAGGGACCATAACATGAATAACATTCGGAACATGATGGGAGCTATTAATCAACTCTCAAATAACCTAGAAGTTAAGGATCTAACCCTTTAGTGGTTTGCTCTAATGGAAGAACACATGAAACGACTCTTGTCGGGAAAAAACCTAGACGACTGTGATTCTGACGAGGAGCTCGAACCTTTTTCTCCTCACATTGTAGCATCTCCATTTCCTGTTAGGTTCAAAATGCTGAACATGACCACTTATGAAGGAACTACTGATCCATTGAACCATATCGGGGTCTTTAACACTTTGATGAAATTACACAACACTGACATCGTCCTGCGCTGTGTCCTGTTAACTGCTTTTTGAATTTGGTTGATAATTATTTCCAATAAGTGATTGTGTTCCTTTTAAACTAGTTGAACCATATCGGGGTCTTTAACACTTTGATGAAATTACACAACACTGACATCGTCCTGCGCTGTGTCCTGTTGATAGAACCAACCAAATTATGGTTCAACTAGTTTAAAAGGAACACAATCACTTATTGGAAATAATTATCGACCAAATTCAAAAAGCAGTTTCAACCTGCGAAACAAGTTTGAGTAGAGGCCAACTCCCCGACCAATATAAAACAGCAACCGGGTGAATCCCTTAAGGCATACATCAACCACTTCACAAACATAGTCGCTTGAGCTAGGGACGCCGATGATAGTGCCAAGCTAATGGACATGTGGTTAAGAATCACCGTGGAAGGTGAATTGTGGAAAGAGCTCCAAAGGAAGGGAGTAAAAAAGAGAAATGGGTTCTTGGCCCGAGCTCAAGAATGGATAAACCTTGAGGAGGCAGAGTTTGCGATGGCCAAAACTAACCAAATTGTTGCTCAGCCCACAAGAGTGATGATGAGCACTGCAGCTACGACTCAGCTCGCTGCCCATAACAACCAGATAGGGAATAATAAGAGAAAGGGAAACGGCGTAGGCGACCAGATAGGACTTAAAAAGAATAAGTCCGGAGAGAAGTACACCTCTATATTCATAGCGCGCAACGACCTGACATACATGCGGGAACACATTTACTTGGCAAATTCTGTCCGACTTCCTTGGAAGAAGCCAAAGCCCCTGAGAAATCAGTGAGGAAAGAGGAATCTGACCAAGTTTCTTCATTATCACAATGACATTGGCCACAACATTGATGATTGCCGTCAATAAAAGGATGAGATCGAGACACTCATTTGAGCTGAACCGTTAACATAGTACGCTCGAAAATGGGTAGATTTTAATCTGCCGGCTGTGCAGAACCCATAACCACCTCAGGGACATCAAGCTAATCTACCACCAGCTCTCCCAGATCTAGAAAATTAAATCATCCTTCTTCATGTCGAAGGAAGAGATATTGCAACCATTGCAGGCGTACCCCATTTGGCGGGCATAAGCAATGAGACTTATAAAAGATACATCTAGGAGCTAAAAACTCATGAGGGCGTGGTATTCACCCAAAAATAGTGGCTATCAAAGCAACAACGAATGAATAAACAACCAATAATTTTTACTAAAGAGGGCACAAGCCACGCCCAATTCCCTCATAATGATCAGCTTGTAGTAACCATTCAGCTTGCCACCCAGAAGGTTAGAAGAATCTTGATCGATAATGGGAGCTCAGTAAACGTGCTATTCAAGTCCACTCTAGAAAAGATGGGGTTGTCAGTAGCCGACCTAAAGGCTCGCAACTCTTTGCAGATTCTCAAGATAAGGAATGACAACTATTGGCATAATCCAACTCATTGTAACTATGGGAGATGAAGTACAAGTTGTTGCCAAGATGCTTGAATTCGTAGTAATAGACTGTCCGGATGCCTATAACACAATTTTGGGATGACCGACGTTAATGACGTTTGAAGCCATAACTTCTATTCGCCACCTAGCCATGATGTTCCCCTCACCCTCAAGGATATGCACTATAATGGGGGACCAGAACGCTGCCAAGGAATGCTATAACATTTCCATGAAGGGAAAATCTCAACTCGGACAGCAAGCCATGGTGGTAATTCAAGAAAATGAGAAGCCTCATGCAATGATAGTTGTTGAAGAGGCAGAAGAACCTTAGTTGCCAGTAAATGAGGTCACCCAGCCAGAAGAAATAAAACCAAGAGTAGGCAAAGATCTATCTGAGCTCTAGACATTAGAGAAGCTTAAAGAGGTAATCCTCAATCCAGTATCAACTTCAAAATTTGTCAAGATTTGTAAGAATCCCAGTATTGAACATAAAAAGGATCTGATCGAGGTTCTAAGTAAAGACCTCGATGTCTTCGCTTGGTCACACGCTGATATGGTAGGAATCAGTCCGAGTGTGATCATGCATACACTGAATTTGGACAAGAATGTACTTGCGAAGCAGCTAGAAAAGAAGGCAATTGGGGAAGAAACAAGATGAAGCCTTGGAGGAAGAGGTAGCTCGCCTCTTAAAATGCAGATTCATTAGGAGGCGAAATATCCGACCTGGATAACCAACCCCATCCTGGTTCCAAAACCAAACGGAAGTGAAGGACCTGCATCGTCTTCTCTGACCTCAATAAGGCCTATCCAAAAGACTATTTTCCCTTACCTAGAATTGATCAGTTAGGCGATGCCACAACGGTCACGAGCTCATGTCCTTTATGGATGCGTATTTTGGATATAACCAGATAACGATAAACCTTGCGGACCAGGAGCATACTTGCTTCATGACCGAGCACAACATATACTGTTACAAAGTCATGCCGTTCGGGCTAAAGAATGCTGGAGCAACTTACCAGAGATTGGTAAACAAGATGTTCGTTGACGAAAAAACATGGAAGTGTATGTTGATGACATGCTTATCAAGTAAAAAAACTGCCAATAACCATGTATCCAACTTGGAAGAATGTTTTGGCCTATTAAGAAAGTACGATATGAAGCTCAATCCCCAGAAGTGTACCTTTGGAGTCTGGTTGATGAATTTTTTGGGTTTCATTGTCAATCATAGGGGGATCGAAGCTAACCCCGAGAAAATAAGATCGCTGTTAGAAATTCCATCGCGTAGATCGTGGAAAGAAGTCCAGAGCCTAATTGAAAATTTTGCTTCACTAAATTGGATCGTATCCAAATCCACAAACAAATGTCTCCCCTTATACAATCTCCTCAGGGGAAATAGACAATTCTAATGGACTGAAGAGTGTGAATAGGCCTTTTCAAGATTTGAAAAGCATATAATTGAACCCACTGTTTTGTAAAAAACAATTGTTGGGGAATGCTTATACCTTTACCTAGTGATAACGGAGAACACGGTTAGTGCTGTATTAGTTCGAGAGGAGAATCAGGCACAAAAACCAGTGTACTATAAGCAAGAGGCTTTTGGGAGCTAAGTCCCGATACCCCTTGATTGAGAAGCTTGCGTTCTGCCTAATTTTGGCCTCGGGAAAGCTTAGGCCGTATTTCCAATCCCACACCATACATGTCTTAACCGATCAACCTTTAAGGCAGATCTTGCAAAAGCCTGAAGCATCGGGATGTTTGTTTAAGTGGGCCATTGAACTCACTTTGTTTGAGATACAATACAAACCACGAACAACAATTAAGGGTCAGGCTCTCGTTGATTTTGTGGCCGAGTCCACCAAATTTCAGGACGAGTCTATGAATGAACTAGTGTAAGAGTTATGGAAACTCATTGTCGATGATTGTAAAATGAGCACGGGTTTGGAGCTGGGATAATCTTGATCTTACCTGAAGGCCATCTCTTTCATATGACTCTAAAATTTGGGTTTGATGCATTCAATAACAAGACAAAGTATGCGGATTTGTTGGCTGGAGTTTGGGTTGTAAAAGAGCTAAAATCAAAAGCAATCCAATGTTTTAGTGATTCTCAACTCGTGGTGAATTAGGTGTTAGGAGAATACCAAGCTCGGGGAATCAAAATGGCTGCTAATCTAGCTAAAGTAAAAGGTGTATAGTTAGAATATGAATTCTATTCCATCGAGCAAGTTCCATGCGAGCAGAATATCAACGTAGACACTTTAGCCCAACTCCCCACTACCAAAGAAGCGAACACATTGAATGTAGTCCCAGTCGAGATTTTAGACAAGCCAAGCATAGATGAAGAGTCAAGAGAGACCGATATGATTAACGAATGCCCAACCTGGATGACACCAATAGTAGACTACCTCACGTCTGGAAAACTGCAAGGACACTTGAAAGTTGTTGTACCAGGTCCTGATGTATGTTCTGGTCGAGGGGATGCTTTATTGATGAGGTCATTCCATGCCTCTTCTAAGGTGTGTTTTGCTCGAGGAAGCACAGACTATCCTCAAAGAAATCCATGAAGGATTTTGTGGAGACGACGTTGGGGGGCAAAGCTTGGCTTTGAAGGTGTTGAGGTACGGTTACTTTTGGCCTACACTAAATAAGGAATCAGTGTCATATGTTAAAAAATGCGACAAGTGCCAGCATATTTCCACAATTGTGTGAGCTGCGGCCATGGCGTTGACTATGATCTCCACACCCTGGTTGTTTTCCGTCTGGGGGATTGACCTAATCAGTTCATTGCTTACTGGAAATGGAGGAGTTCGCTATGTGGTGGTCGCAATCGACTACTTTACAAAGTGGGTTGAGGCTGAACCACTGATGACTATGACCTTGAAGGGAATACTGGACTTTGTGGTAAAAAGTATTATATGTCGTTCTGGACTTCCAAAGAAGATCGTGTCTGATAACTAAAATCAATTCGATAGCGATCTATTCACAAATTTTTGTGAAATGTACGATGTCATCAAAAGATTCTCCTTAGTGGCATACCCTCAGGCTAATGGACAAGTCAAGGTAGTGAACAAAACTCTCAAGGTGAGTCTAAAAAAGTGACTAGAGGATGCTAAATGGATATGGCCTGAAAAGATCCCGCAAGTGCTTTGGGCCTACAAAACCTCACATCATACCTCTACTGGGCATACTCCTTTCTCACTAACCTATGGAAGTGAAGCCATACTCCTAGTTGAGATCTTGGTAACGTCACATAGGCATAAATCCTTTGACTAGGAGAAAAATCACGATATGCTTAATGCATCTTTGGATCTAATTGAAGACCGGCGAGAAGAATCACATATACAACTTGCTCATTATCAGCAAAGGGTGACACATTACTTCAACTCAAAGATCAAGGAGTGAAGACTCGAACATGCATATTTGGTGATTAGAAGGGTATTCTTTGCCAACAAAGACCCTAAGGATGGTGTCTTAGGACCGAACTGGGAAGGACCATATCAGATCGTGGAGATTTCACAAAGGGATACCTTCAGACTAGCTCAGTTAAATGGAGAGGTAGTTCAGTGAACATGGAATGGCTTACATCCGAAAAAGTACTATCAGTAATAGGGTCTTTTTGTTAGGGTCAATTTATGTTATCATTTTTGTAAGGCTTGATTATAAAGGCCATATATTTTTATTTAACTTTGAATGAATAAAATGTTGTTTTGTATTTTAAATGCAGTACTAGAATGTTTTATCATTAAATATTGTTTAAGTACATTGTGTAAAAGTGATCTAGAATATTTATAAATTCTAATTGCTTGGGGGGCATATAACCCTTAGTACAGTCTTTGAAACATTCTACAAATTTAATATTAAATTTTTTATTGCAACTTTTGGAAATTTAGAAATTTTATGGCTTTTTAATTCTCGAGTTTTCAAAGTAATTCCGAATACGAACTAAGTGAAGAAAATTCAAAGCAAAAAAAAAAAATCCTGGAATTTAACCAGGTAGAAAGAATGTTAGAACTAAACCAAGTTCGAGGCCTAAATACTAACAGGTATAAACGAACAGGCACTAAAACTCCTTGATACAACGAGGTCCACAACCCAAAATTAACTAGTTAAGCCATCAGGCATCAACCTCAATCTAACAAAGCCTTCCTTACAACTATGCAAGTGTATAAAAACTTTGAAAGTTTAAAAATACTATAATAATTAATAAAAGGGAAATAGCATAAAGATTGTGCATAATATAAACATATATATATATGAAAACGAGGATAATTAACCTCGGACTATACCCTAAGGTAATTGTCTCAACCTAAAAAGACCTAGTTATAAGGGATGGAACTATCCCCAGAAAACAACAAGTATAAAAACAAATAAAGAAGAGCCTCTCAACCCTAAGCCCCGGAAACATGCCCTTGAGATGAGACCACATCTTCCATACCATCTCCTCCAGCTCCGGATGCCATGTCAGACGTTTTCGCAGGCTCCTTTGCTAACTAATCCTGGAATTTAGAGAGGGAACACCACTAGAGATCGACGTCAAGAAAAGAGAAGTCCCCATCCTAGTTGAAACTCCAGACTCGCTAAACATTTTTTCCAATGCGCCCTCCAGCTCGGCGTCGGCCCCATCCACCTTCAGTTTTAGTTCCTCGTCTTGGGCATCATTCTTCTTAGCCTCTAGTTAGAGCCTCTCGACCTCATTCTGAAGCTGGTCGCGACTTTGGATCACTTCCAAATCCTTTGCTTTGGCAATCTTTTCATTATTCTAAGAGGTCTGCAGGTTTTCCTTAACCTCTTCAAGCTCCTTGGCAGTTCATTCCCTGTCAATGAGGGCAGAACGAATCCACTCTCCAGCTTGGATCTGGGCGAAGTAGGACTGCATTGAAATTCAAATAAGCAATTAGATCAAATATATATTTATATATGGGGAATTTAAAAGACAATGAGAGTACTCATGGTCAAAGACATCCTGAGGGTGGAGTCGAGGACGGCTATGGAAGGATTTTCTTCAATGGTCTCCACTCCCTCGAAGTGAGTTGGTTGATATGCTCGACCATGTGACTGGTGATACCTTGGAGCAAAGCCCAAAAGTGCTCCGGGTGCTTGTCAGCCTCAATGGGAGGACCTATAATTTTGGAAGGAACTACATCAATAACCTAGGGAACTAAGGAGATGCCCCAAGAGTTGGAGGGGGAGCTTCCTCAGTTGTAATCATTGAAGAATGGGTGTAATGTCCCAAATTTGCTAATAAGGATTGATGCCTTGATTAATGTGCAAGGAGGGTATAATTGATATTTATGTGTTAGTATGATTTAATTGTGATTATATATGTGAATTTTATGATTTATATTATGATATGACTGCTCATGCATGTTTAAGTGTATTAAATGTGCTTACAGGCCCGTTTATGTTAAAAGGGGCATTTTTCGTAATTTGGCCCGCTGAGGGTATTTCTGTAATTATATGTGATTTGTGAGGTGCTTTGTGAGTGGGACCACATTATTATGTGGATATATTTGAGATGTGTGGCATGAGGTGATCCCAATGAGCAATTTGGTGGAAAAGTCATGTCTGGGAATAATACTTGGCTAAGGTTGAGCCTAGGGACATTTTAGAAATTTGGTGAATTACTGGGGGTTTTGGAAGATTAATGGGATTAACTGAGAATCTTAAGTGAAATTTGAGGTTTAGCGAGGAAGTGGTGTCAAATGACCTTTTTGCCCTTGGGGGCCTAAAGGAAAGATTTCTTTTTGGTAAGGGCAATATGGTGTTTTGTCAAGGGGATAACTTAGACTTAGCCAATGTTTGAGGGAAGTCTCTCACTCACGTTCTCTCCCTCTTGCTCTCTTTCTCTCACCCTACATTGCTCTAAGAAGGAAACTCTTGAAGTATTGATCCTTGAGGCAACCCTTAGTGGAATAGAGGACAGTGCTTGAGGATTAGAAGCTTCCAACCTTTGGGAATCCAGTGGGGGAGTACGAATTCTAGGAGGTAATCTTAGTTTTTCCAAAGCTTTTACTTTTGTCATTGGTGTTTTGATGAAATCCTTGGGGTTGGAGTGTGGTTGAGTTTTAGAGGGTTTTGATGGTTGTATTTTATATTTACATGTTGATGGAGTTGATCGGTAGTCAGTTTTGGGCATCTAAGTGATTTAAAATATGTTTGGAATAGATTTGGGTCGGTTTGCGATATCTAAAATAGTAGAATTTCTGGGTTCGCAGGGTTGTGCCGCGGCGTTGTTCTTGGAGCGCTACGACCCGCATGAACCCAAAGGCATTTGGGGTTTCCTTTGAACCGCCTTGGCGCTTGGTAGGTAGTGTCGTAGGGCGTGTCATGTGCCATTGTGGTTCAAGGCTCTCTGCCTAGAGCCGCGCCACGACCCTTCAGGGGCGGCTGCGACTCTAAGTGGGGAAATTGGACAACTAAGGTTTTGAGTTGCAGGGACTCAAACCTAAGTGCTCAGATAGGATTCTACTACCCGACTTAGTAGAATTTGAGGTCCCAGAGGCTAGGACTCATTCTTGAAGCTCTTAATTGATTTAGTTCTTGATCAATATCCGTTAATATGTAGTGACTAGGGGTACCGCAAGGCTTGGGAAGGAAAAGATCGTGCTCATTGTTACTTCACCCTATCACTGAGGACTTGAGGTAAGAAAAACGATACTTGCATTGAGGGTAGGGCGTGCGTCCCAATTATAGGGCACGGGAATGGTCATGTCATGAATTCGTTCATAGTTGAATGTCTGCTTTGTTTGAATCTATGTTTTTATACTTGTTTGTAATGGTCGCTCGGTCGGGGGGTCGTTATCGGCATTACATGCATAATGTATGCCATAGTGGCGAGGCCATAACGCGAATGCGATATCCACAATAGTTACGTGTCCATTGTGAATATGTGTGTAACCTCCTAAATTACATAATAAGGCTTAGGGCTTTGATTAGGGGGCAAGGACGACAATATATGGAATTATATGTTTATATGATATATTTGTGTATGATTATGCGAGTTATATGATAATGTAACTAGATATGCATGTTTAGGAGTATTAAATATGCATGTGGGCCCGTTTCTTATTAGAAGGGAAATTTTTGTAATTTGGTCTATTGCAGGCATAATTGTATATATGTGCATATATGTGATATATGTGAGAGACCACATTATTATGTGGGTTTATTTGGGTTACTCGAAATGAGACGATCCTAGGGAGAAAGTTAGCGGGAAAGTCATAACGGGACCCAATACCCGACTCGGGGCGAGTCAAGGGGTGTTTCAGGAATTATCATAGTATCGGGTTATCGGGTAATGGGAATGAATAATTAAGGATATATTTGGAGTTAGTGAGATTAGGAGGGAATACTGGGAATTTTAACCATTTTACCCTCTGGGACATTTTTGGTACTCTGAGCCTCAGGATTAGCTTAAGTAAACTTAAGCCTTAAGAAAACACAAAAGACTCAAACACCTCACTTATTCAACTGACTCCGTCCCTCTCTCTTTCTCCTTTAGCTGTTCTAAGTTTATTCTCGAGAAGTTAAGAATATTTTGGCTAGAAATCAAGGAATTGAAGGCTCGTGTTAGGATTCAGGATTTGTTGTGGCTAGGAGAGCATCATTCATAGCAAAGTTAATGCTTTAGTCCCTATTCCAGTTGAATATCTGCCATGTTTTCCTTAAGCTTTGAGGCGTTCTTGAGCTTGTGGCTCAAGTATGATATTTTGAAGTTTGGTGGGTCTTTAATCCAGTTTTTAGTTGGGTTTTGTTGTTGGGAAGATATTAAAGTTGTTATGGGGATTAAATTGTGGTTTTAGAATTGAATTGGGATAGTTTTGATTGAGTTGGCTGAAGAAACACCAAAGAAATTCTGGGTTCCTGGGGGCGGGCTACAACCCTCTTGAACCCAGGGGCCAAGTAGGGTGTCTGATGCGAAGGCGCGCCGCGGCGCCTGTTAGGCTGCACCGCGGTGCGTGTCCAGTGAGAAGGGAGGCTGAGGCCTCTGACTTGGGCGGGCTGCGGTGCATGTCTCTGGGGCTGCGACTCTTAAGGGGTTTTGAGCCCCGGGAGGATTTTTGAGTGTGGGAACTCAACCCTAAGGGCTCGGGATTGATTCTACTACCCAGTTTAGTAGAATTCGAGGTCCTGAAGGCTTGGATTCGGTCCGGAAGCCTTTATTTGCTCATTATTGATAAAATCCAATATTATGGTTGTGATTAGGTTATTGCTAGGGGCTCAAAACTGGGATCGTACTCGAGGGTCGTTCTTATTTACGCTATACTCTAACCTGAGGTAAGAAAACTACACCCAATACGTGATATATGTGATTAGGGCTTGGCCCGACTGTTAATAGTAGTTATGAATAGGGCTTCAGCCCCTGAGAATGATTATGTTTAAGTTATCGTTTCGCTTGTTGATTGAACATACTTGAATATTATGTACCTGACTAAGTGTTACATGACTGTTCGCATGGTTTGCATAGCTATGGCTTGGCCCCATTAAGGAGCACGATTATGACTATGTTTGCGATTTCTTGATGATTTATTATGATTAATATGTATGCATGCTTGTATTGTTGAAGTATGCCTATCTGTATCTGAATACCTAGTTCATGGGTTGACTTATTAGTTAAGGACGACAATAGCGCGCTGCGTGCTGGTCGAAAGGCTTAGGCCCAAATCAGTAGTGTACTACTACGTTGGCCAACCCAATGATCATTGGAAAACAAGGCATTTGGCTAGCTCTATGGCTAGTTACCCAGAGCTAAGGGTGAGGGCCCCAGGTGACTCTATGGTCACTTAGCTAGGGCAAAGGGCCCCGAGGTTGACTCTATGGTCAACAAGTTAGGCCAATGACCATTTATTTGTAATTGTATGCCTGTATGAGTAGATTATTACTGTTGGACATACTAGGTAAGTACTTGGAAATCTGTAACCCTGATTTTTTTGCTTAGGTCGGCCAATTGTAATTTTGATGCATATACACCTTTTTAAATGTTTGTTTTTAATATTTTGGGATCCCATGTATGTATGGAACTTTTTAAATAAGAGTCAACAGTTTCTTTGACCAAATTTTTTAACCCTAATCCTTCACGTTAACCTTAGTTACACATTTATAACCAAACGACTTGATTAGCAAGTCTAACACAATTTAAAATACACAGTGTAACAGTCTTGGATTAGGAGGACGTTACAACTTGGTATCAGAGCTGCCAGGGTTTAAGGGTTCCTGAAGACTGGCCGGGCATGTACACTCGCCACTAAAGACAAGCTCAGCTCAGGGTTTGATAACTATTATGTGGTTACGTGTTTAACTGTTTAAATATGATATAAATGCCTTATCTGTGTGCCTTTTTAGGAAGCGTGAGATAATCTGATAGGGCCTGGCTCTTGACTGGTGCATGAATGATAAAGAACATGCTTATTAGCATTGTTATACATGTGTAAATGTTTGAATATGTTTATGCGCATCGTTAATTGTTTATGAATGTCAGGAAGTGATTATTAGCATTGTTATTTGGTGATGAATATCAAGAAGTGCTTATAAGAACCATGAATGAATATATTATGTATTGGCATGCTTATTAGCATTGCATCTATTTGTTTGTTTGATCTTTGACCGTCAGGCAGCAAGAGGTATGGTTATTACTTATGTTGACGCGGTTCTTCGCCAACATGTAATTAAGAAACTAAGATAAAGGGATTAGTGCTAAGTAATGAATCGAAACAGATGAATGATCTTAAAATGAACTGATGATACCAATACTTTTTTAGGTGGTTCAAAGGTTAAAATCCTTCTACTCCACCAACCAATATTATTGCTATATTTATGGTATTCTTTACAGGGTATTTCTTTACACAATCGAATCCAACCCTTTGCAACTCCCAGGGTCTCCATATTTATAGGAGAGGACACCTGGGGGTTGGCAAGGGGGGTCATCCCATGACCTCTTACCCATCATGTCACTTCTGTGACATTCATGATTAATTCCTAAAACCTGACAAATGAAGTGTGGTCTAATCAGTAGGTAAGGGGGACAATGGGCCGCACGGTCCAACCCAGTCGTGGGTGCCTGAACAAGCACATTTATGCTGCGTGTTCGAGAATTCAGGGATATATCAGACACGTGATGTATGATATATGCACGTTTACATTGCATGGTTGACTTTATAAAGGGTCACGGCTTCCAACTCAAGCTCGGCCTCGAGCTGGATGTCTTCTTAACCCGCGATCTTCATACCTCTGACTCGGTTCCTTAGTAATCTTAATAAACCTTTGGTTACCTCGAGCTAAAGAGGTAGGACCTCACAACAGCAGCTCCGGGCATGTGGCCTCCACGTGGCTGATATAATTATGCCATGTTTCAGCTCGCTAATAGCCCGTGGAAAATTATGCCCCCCAAGCCTCTGCTCGTGGCATATGACGTCATCTGGGGCCACAGTGGGGGCTTTTAGGCTTCCTTATGGACTCTTCACATTCCGCCCATTACGCAGGCGTCGACTACGTGGAGCATCATGGTTGGTGACGGTATGTCTTCCGAGAACCGCATTAAATGGCCTAGCCTATACTCGGCCGTCGTTTCGCCTCTCGAGTAGAGAGCCTCGTATCCCACATCAGGGCAATCCAATGGCCCTCATCACTTGGCCTTTTACGTATATAAAAGGGGTGGCCACCTTACGCATGGGCCACCCGTTCATTTGAAAATTTTATAATTTTCCCATCTTATTCTTCCTTCTCAGCCTCAAAAAACCCTCTTTTTCTTCCGGTTACTGTTCCCAGCGTTCCAGAAGTTCAGGCGTGAGAGCTCCTTTGAGGCTTTGGCACCAGCTATTTTTACGAGGCTCCAACCCAGACGACCCCTTCATCCTCCCCACAGCGAAACACTCTGTAAGTTTTTTGCTTATGCATGCTTTAAATTCCCTCTTCACTGTAGCTTAGGTAAATTGTTCCTGTAGCTGCATGCAACATTCTGTTGGTTTTTTGTGGGTATGATAGGCGTAGGTTTTTATTTTAGGGCATCGATCGTGGAAAAAACCATTTAGGAGCATGGCTCATAGGGTACGCTTTCTAGGGAATTTTTCTGGGTAGGATTTTTGGTATGCCTGTTTGAAATATCCAGCCTTTTGGGTGCCAAAATCGGGTAGCTTAGGGGACACGCTTCACAGGCGGTTTTTGCACCGTTTGCCTACTGAAACTTTCCTTCCAAGGAAAACTTTTATCCTGACCCTCCTGACACACGAATTCCGAGTAATCGGGGATCCGTTGGGAGCACAGGCGCGTGTTCATAGAACCGTGTGATCTCACTCTCCACGGGCTGAGATTACCTACGTCCGTGCAAGGGAAACACTTCGCTTCAGATTCTTTCTTATGCTTATGTCGCTTTTTCTAAAATTTTCTTCTTTTATTCGCTAGGCGACCCGATGGGACCCAAGAAGAACCCTCCTAAGAAGACTGCTGGCAGCTCGTCTTCTCAACAATCCAAAGGAAAGGAGGTGGTGGCGGACTCTCCAATCCCCGCTTTCGGGCCGACCGTGGAGCGGGAGCTCGAGGTGGCGTCCGACGCTTTCTTCGAGGCCGAGAGGATCGTCTCGAAGATCACCGACCAGGGGAAAGTGAATAAAATATTCCTTTCCCACAATATCGAGATTGGGAGGGGCGGCCTGATCGCCCGACCTCCCCTAGAAGGTGAGCGGAGTTGTGCGCCACTCGACGAAGAATACACGGCCTGGAGCGATGAGCACTTCAAGGCTGGGGCCTTCCTCCCGCTGGACCAATATTTTGCCAACTTCCTCAACTACGTGAAGTTGGCTCCTTTTCAGCTCACCCTAACTCCTACCGTTTTGTTAGCGAGGTTGAAATATTTATTCCTGAAGTAGGAATGGGAGGTCCCCACCTCGGCGGATATCTTATATTTTTTCTGCCTCAAGGCCAGCCCAGAGCAGCGGGGGCGAGGCGACGGGTTCTACTACTTGACCCATTTTCCAAACACGGCTACGGTCATCGAGCTGCCTAGTCACCCCAATGACTTCAAAGACCAGTTCTTTATGTCCAAGGGGTTTTGCAACTGCAAACTTCATTACTTCAACCGTCCTCATAAGTATCTTTAACTCTTAGCTCGTGAGTTGACTATTGAATAGCTCCCCTCATTTGTTCCTAACTTAGAAACAATCATGCAGCCATTTTCGTGAGGACGACCAAGTCTGTGACCCTCGGGGGTCAATACGAGACCTTGGCGGGGCTGCTCCCAACGAAAAGGACTATCGCTAGCTCGTGTCAAACAAGAGGATGCTAGTGTGCAAGCTGATCTCTCCTGGCCAGACTTTGGCCTTGAGGAGACCTCGGGGCCTCCCTTTAGCCTGCGAGATAGCACCCACCCCCAAGGAGGAGGCTACGGGGGAAGGAGAGGACGAGGAGGACGAGGTGCCCCTCGTGAGGCAGAAGCGGGAGCTGGAGGTTGCCCAAGAAACAGACGAGGAGAGGGTCCGGTCCGGAGCAACCACCGGTCCCTCTGGGCAAGGTAATCCTTATATGTTTAAGGACTTAGATAGGGCCACCGCAGACCCTCGGTTAGCTAGGTTCAATCCCAACCAGCCCGTTCAACGTCATCGAAGTGACCCAGACCGCGATATGACCTTACTCCAATGCGTCGACCAGCTCATGCTGGATTACGAAAGTAGCCGCCCTAGGGGCACTGTAGTCGTAGATAACACCATAGCATTCATGTCGGTCTTTTTCAAGGAGTATGGGACCAATCTTCGGTCATGGCCCTCCCTTTGGGAGGGTATAGTAGCTCCGGGCCTTAGGCAATATGTAGAAGAGTCTAGTCCCGAGCCAGATTCGGACTCGGAACCTCTTCCAGCCCGCGAAGTCATTATCCTAGATTCACCCACTGCAGCTCCGGGGACGATGGTTGTAACCATAGATTCCTCCTCTAGCTCGGAGGGTAGGATCCCTTTCAATATACTTGAGATCTGTTTTCCCTTTTTTTTGTCTTGCATAAATATTTCTACTTGTATATTAATACTTTTCCTTTGCTTTCTCAGAGGAGATGTCTCAGCCTGGAGGCAATGACCTGCGAGCCATGTTCCCTGGAGGGAACCCTTGCGGGGCCTCTGGGCCCTCGGTGAAAAAGCTTCGGCTGGCGAAGAAGGCCATCAGGAGTACTTCTAAGTCTCCTGCAAAGGGGAAAAATCAGGCTCCGGCAGCTCCGGAGAAACTGCCTCTGCCTCCTCCTGTTATGAAGATGCCTCCTCCTCCCCCGCGAATTCCCGACCCAGCTCGGGATACGGAGGTGCCCCCCGGGACCCTGGCTGCCACAACCCCCGAGGTGCGCGTCCCGGTGAATCCCTGGGCTCTGGAGAAGATCCCCGACGTCTTTCGGGGAACGGTCTATGAGACAGCAAGCTACACCGTGGACCGTTACTACAATGCCACCGAGAGGGACCTGAGGGAGATAGAGACAAGGAGCCCAAAGAATGTGATGGAGTCTTCGCTGGGGATGGCTCTCACGATAAGTTGGCCTTGCTTTTGGTATTCCTTGCTCGCTATGCATCATATGTTTATTATTTTTATCTAAGGCAGTTGCCTTATCATCTTTCTGGCTTTTTGCAAGGTGCCTTGGCTCTCCACCGGAGCATATCCCGATCTCAGGCCAGGCTCGATGACATGAGGGGGGAACACTAGACTGTCCTGGCCGCCCTTGAGAATGCCAAGAAACAGGCGCAGGAGGCTAAGGATGCCCTGGCAACCGTGCAGGCCGAGCTGGATGCGTCCCGGCCTAAGCTGCAGGAGGCCGAGGCTACCAAGGCCGCGCTAGCTGCTGCAAGGACTGAGCTTGAGGAGGCCAGGGCTGCTCGGGCCGCACTGGACGCTGCGAAAGCCGAGGCTGAGGAGGCCAAAGCCGCCCTGGCGATGGAGAGGGAAGCCTCCAGCTCATCCATGGAGGCTATGCTGTACCATTGCTGGGTCTATAACCCAGATGGTGACTTCTCCTTCATGGGGGTGGATGCGTGGGAGAGGTTCTTGGAGAAATTCAAAGCTCGCCTTCAGCACGAGGTGCCCTCCGAGACCGAGGAGAACTCCGCAGCCGCCGAGCAGGAGGGCGAGGTGGTGACCTCATCGGAGCAGCCTGGCGGGGCCTAGGACTTTTTTTCCTTTGTATACATTTTTTTGTAACTTTGTATGAGGTTTTCTAACCTCGAGACAATTGGTTTTACCAACTTTTTGCTTTTAATTGATTTGCATCATTTTACCTTTATGCGTTTTGGCAATAGTCTTAGTTTTTGTTGGTGCTGCGATTGATATTTTATGTTTTTCTAGGAAAAAACATAATCAATTTTGAGCCAACTTCTGAGATATGTCCTGGTTGCATCCCGGACATTGCTTTAAAAACTTAGTTCGCGTTAATTTTTTTTATTAATATCTCGTGCTTTTTAAGAAAAACAACGATCAATCAATTTGAATCAACTTCTAAGTTATAGGACCTGGTTATCTCCAGGACGTTAATTTGAAAACTTAGTTCGTGTTAATTCTTGATTAATATCTTGTGCTTTTTAAGAAAAACACCGATCAACCAATTTGAATCAACTTCTAAGTTTTAGGACCTGGTTATATCCAGGACGTTAATTTGAAAACTTAGTTCGTGTTAATTCTTGATTAATATCTTGTGCTTTTTAAGAAAAACACCGATCAACCAATTTGAATTAACTTCTAAGTTTTCAGACGACCTGGTTATACCCAGGATAGGACTTAGTTCGCGTTAATCCTTTATCAATGTCTCGTGTTTTTTTAAGAAAAACATTGATCAATCAATTTGAATCAACTTCTAAGCCTTTAAGGCGACCTGGTTATATCCAGGCACCATATGCCCCCCAAGTATACTTGAGATTACATTCGCAAATATACACAATAATGAAAAAAGATATAATTCTCATTGCTTGATAAACAAAAAATGGCCTTTCTGAATAAGCCTTACAAGGGTGTTACTGATAATATTTCTTCAAATGGATGGCGTTCCAAGTTCGTGGGACCGCTCCTCTATTAAGCCGAGCTAACTTGTAGGTTCTTTCCTTTATGACCTCGGTTATTTGATATGGCCCTTCCCAGTTTGGTCCCAATACTCCATCTTTGGGATCCTTACCGGCTAAGAAGACTCTTCTGAGGACCAGGTCGCCAATGCTAAAGGCGCGCTTTTTGACCTTTGAGTTGAAGTAACGAGTGATTTTTTGCAGGTAATGCGTGAGCTGGAGCTGCGAATCTTCTCGTCTTTCATCAATCAGGTCGAGGGACACACAAAGTAGTTCGTGGCTGCGGTCCTGGTCATACGCCTGGACTTTATGCGAAGATACCTTTTTCTCGACAGGAAGGACTGCCTCACTCCCAAAAGCCAGGGAGAAAGGAGTATGACCCATAGGAGTCCGATGCGAGGTCCAGTATGCCCACAGTACCTGGGGGAGCTGTTCTGGCCAGACCCCCTTGGCTTCATCCAGCCTCTTCTTAAGGCTTGCCTTTAGCGTCTTATTGACGGCTTCGACCTGCCCATTAGCCTGGGGGTAGGCCACGGAGGAGAAACTTTTTTCAATGCCGTACCTTTCACAGAATTTGGTGAAGAGGTCACTGTTGAACTGAGTCCCATTGTCGGATACGATTTTCTTTGGCAGCCCTAACTGGCAGATAATGCTTTTGACCACGAAGTCGAGGACTTTCTTGGAAGTGATTGTTGCCAAAGGTTCTGCCTCAGCCCACTTTGTGAAGTAGTCGATAGCCACCACAGCGTAGCGAACCCCGCCCTTTCCAGTAGGGAGGGCGCCAACCAGGTCGATTCCCCAGACCGTGAATGGCCACGGGGACGAGATCATCTTCAGCTCGACTGGGGGAGCTCGGGCAACAATGGTGAATCGCTGACACTTGTCACATTTCTTGACGTATGAGATTGAGTCCTTCGACAGAGTGGGCCAGTAATACCCCTGCCTTAAGACTTTTAGGGCCAAGCTTTGCCCCCCAGTGTGGTCCCCGCAAAAACCCTCGTATACTTCCTACAAGATAGTCTTTGCTTCGCCTGGCAGAACACATCGTAGGAGGGGTAGGGAGTGCCCATGTCGATATAGCACTCTGTCTACCATCGTATACCTTGGAGACTGGTACAGTATCCGCCGTGCGTCATTACGCCCCTCGGGTCACTTTCCTTCAGTGAGATACTCGAGGAAGGGGGTCATCCAAGTCGGTCTGGCGTCGATCATCTCGACCTCCGCCCTGACCTCTTCTATACTTGGTTTCTCCAAGAACTCTATCAGTACTAACCCCAAAGCCTTCTTCTCCCCGGAGGTAGTGAGCTTGGCGAGGGCGTCTGCGTTAGCGTTTTACTCTCGAGGTATCTGCTTGATTGAGCCCCGTTCAAATGCGGACAGCTCGACTTTCACTTTGGCCAGGTAAGCAGCCATCTTGGTCCCCTGTGCTTGATATTCACCTAGCACCTGGTTTACCACGAGTTGGGAATCGCTGAAGCATTGAACGGAGCTAGCCTTCAGCTCCTGGGCTACCCTTAGCCTGGCCAGCAAAGCTTCGTATTCGGCCTCGTTGTTGGATGCCTTGAATCCGAATCTCAACGCCGAGTGGAATCTATGCCCTTCTGGGGATATCAAAATGATTCCAGCCCCGGAGCCGTTCTCATTAGATGAACCATCAACGAAGATCTTCCATGACGCCTGGGCCGAGGTGAACTGGGGTGAATCTTCCACAGAATCTTCTCTGAATCCTGTGCATTCCACCAAAAAATTGGCAAGGGCCTGGCTTTTTATTGCAGTTCGTGGGGTGTACAAAATCTCGAACTAACTGAGCTCAATAGCCCACTTCAACAGGCGTCCCGATGCTTCAGGTTTTTGCAAAACCTGCCTTAAAGGTTGATCGGTTATGACGTGTATTGAGTGGGATTGGAAATACGGCCTGAGCTTTTGGGAGGCCGTGATAAGACAAAATGCCATCTTTTCCATCAATGGGTATCGGGACTCGGCCCCGAGAAGTTTCTTGTTGATGTAATAGACTGGTTTTTGAACCTGGTCTTCTTCTCGGACCAATACGGCACTAGTTGCATCTTCTGTGACAGCTAGGTAAAGGAAAAGAGGCTCCCCGGCTGTTGGTTTGGACAATACGGGCGGCTCGGCCAGATGTGCTTTCAGGTCGAGGAAGGCACTTTCGCACTCCTCTGTCCACTCGAACTTCTTATTTCCCCGGAGCAGGTTGTAGAATGGCAGGCACTTGTCGGTGGATTTAGAAATAAACCGATTAAGGGTTGCCACCCTTCCTGTCAGACCTTGGACGTCCTTTCGCGACCTAGGTGAGGGAAGCTCGAGCAATGACCTGATCTTATCGGGGTTTGCCTCGATTCCTCTAGTGTTGACAATGAAACCTAGGAATTTTCCAGACGCGACCCCAAAAGTGCACTTCTGTGGGTTAAGCCTCATGCCGTACTCCCTTAGTATCTTGAAGCATTCCTCCAGGTCGAAAACAAGGTTATTGGCAGTCTTCAACTTGACCAGCATGTCATCCACGTATACTTCCATGTTCTTCCCGATCTGGTTGGCGAACATCCTATTCACCAATCTCTGGTATGTAGCACCGGCGTTCTTTAGTCTGAACGGCATGACCTTGTAACAATAGACGTTAGTTGGGATCATGAAGCTAGTGTGCTCCTGGTCCGCCGGATTAATGGCGATCTAATTATAGCCTGAGTACGCATCCATAAAGGACATGAGCTTGTGCCCCGCCGTGGTGTCTACCAATTGGTCGATCCTTGGCAAGGGAAAACAGTCTTTGGGGCAGGCTTTATTCAGATCGGAGAAGTCGATGCAGGTCCGCCATTTCCTGTTGGGCTTCGGGACTAGCACAGGATTGGAAACCCAAATCAGAAACTTGGCTTCACGGATAAAGCTGCATTTCTTGAGCCGGGCTACTTCTTCTTCTAGGGCTTCAGCTTGAGTTGTTCCCAGGCGCCTCTGTTTCTGGGACTTTGCAAGAACGCTCTTATCCAAATGAAGGGTGTGCATGATGAAATTTGGACTGATTCCCACCATGTCCTTGTGTGACCATGCGAACAAATCCAGGTTCTCCTACAGGAACTTGATCAGCTCCGCCTTCCTCTTGCCACAGAGGTTTTTCCCGAGCTTAACCATCTGTGAGGGATTCTGTGGATCGATATTTACTTCCTCGAGCTCTTCAATAGCTTGGAGCTCGGACTTATCCTCGCCTATTCGGGGGTCAATATCCTCACTTAGGACGATATTTTCCCCTTCGGCGCTCTGAGGTTTTTCAATCTCAGGATTAGGCAAAGGTTCCTGAGATTCCTCTTCTCCACCTTGGACTGCCATTGTTAACTGCCCGGGTTTCAATTTTCCCTTCATGGAAATGCTGTAGCATTCCCTGGCAGCAAGCTAATCACCACAGACTGTGCATATCCCTGTGGAAGAAGGGAATTTTAGCGCGAGGTGGCGGACAGAGGTGATGGCTTCAAAAGCTATAAGTGTAGGTCGACCCAAAATGGCATTGTATGCGGCGGGACAGTCGATGACCACGAATTCAAGGAGTTTTGAGACTGTCCGAGGTCCCTCTCCTAAGGTGATCACCAGCTCGATCGTCCCTATAGCCACTGATCCTTCTCCAGAGAAACCATAAAGCATCATGGAGGTCGCCTTTAGCTCTGCGATAGACAAACCCATCTTCTCCTGTGTGGACTGGAATAGAAGGTTTACCGAGCTCCCATTATCGATCAGCACTCTCCTAACCCTCTGATTAGCGAGCTGCACTGCTACGACTAGAGGGTCGTTATGAGGGAACTGAACGTGGCTGGCATCTTATTCAGTAAAAATGATTGGTTGCCTTTCCAATCGCTGCTGCTTTGGCAGATGCTGCTCGGGGACGAACTCTACTCCATTATGAGCCTTAAGATCATTGACGTACCTCTTTTGGGCACCTCTGCTCGTGCCAGCCAAATGAGGACCTCCAGAGATTGTGGAGATCTCTCCTCCTATCACTGGAGGAGGGACGTCCTGATTTACCTAAGACCTGGGCTGAGTGACCGGGACTTCCAGAGCTGGACGGGCTGCGGGAACTCTGTTCCGCGCGTATTGAGCCAAGGGGCCGGCTCGGATGAGAGTCTCGATCTCATCCATCAGGTGTCTGCAGTCATCGGTATTGTGGCCAACATTGTTGTGGAAACGGCAAAACTTGGAGAGGTCTCGCTTCCTCTTCTGGTGCTTTAACGGCTCCGGCTTCTTCCAGGGGAGGCGAGCAGAGTTTGCTAGGAAGATGTTCTCCCTAGAGTGGGTGAGCTCCGTATAAGTCGAGTACCCCAGCTTAAATTTTCTATGGACTTATTCTTCTTTGGGCCGTGCAGGTTGCCCTCGCCATTCCCCTTTCTCTTGCCTCCACCAAACTGGTTATTCTGTGTAACGTTCTGGGTCGCTGTCACGACCTCCGTTCCCACTCCAGCGGGCTGCTCAGGGACCTGGCTGGTTCCTGCAGCTGAGGCTTGGGCCTCCTCCAAGTTGATCCACCCCTGGGCCCTATTTAGGAATTCATTTACTGACCTGACTCCCTTCCTTTGTATCTCAATATAGAGTCCCCCTCTGATGAGGATTCCAGTTCTCAAAGCCATGAGCTTAGAGCTATCATCTGCGTCTCTAGCCCGAGCAGCGACATTCGCGAACCTGCTTCGGTAAGCCTTCAAAGGCTCGTCGGGTTGTTGTCTCACGTTGGCCAGGGAGCCGGCCTTGATGCGGGCAGCCTGGGAAGCTCGGAATGCTCTCTTGAAGTCAGCAGAGAAAGTTTTCCAGGAGCTGATTGACTGTTTCTTGCTTTGTTTGAACCACTGCCTGGCCGGCCCAGTCAATGTGGAGGGAAATATTAAACACCTCAGCTCAGGGCCAATGTTGTGGGCCATCATCATGGTATTGAACATACCCAGATGATCTAACGGATCTACATCTCCGTTGAATTTGGACAGGTGTGGCATACGGAAATCGGGCAGGTATGCCGTTGCTGCTATGCTGGGGGCGAAGAGCTCAAGTTCGTCCCCCGAATCATATTCCATCTTTTTTTTTTCTGACAGGAGCTTCCTCATTAGCTCCTCCATCTGAGCCAGGCGCTCAAGGGTTTTGTCCTGATTTCCTTGGTTGTTCCGGGGCTGTTCAATAGCTCCGGATCCATTGTATACGTTTGGCGGGTTATTGTCCCTCCTATCTTGAGATAGGTTATATGGGACATTCCCACTATCGTGTACCTCGGACAGGTGCTCCCTTGGGTGAGCACGACTATCGTTTCCCATTGGGTCTCCCCTTTGAGAGTTAAGACGACCTCGGAGGTCGCCCCTCGGGGTGGCTTGAGGAATTTGCGCCGAGCTTAGGCGTTGGCGCAGGTCTCCGCCAGAAAGGTCACTTCGGCGGCTTCCGGTCCAGTAGCTCCCATTTGAGAAGCTCAGAGCCCACCTCTGGGGATGAGGATCCGGGACTTCTCTGGGTGCCCTGCTACAATGGGAAGGCCCTGCAAAAGGTGGGTTTCCCCTGCTGCTCCCATAAGCTGGAATATCTCAGATAGGCTGAGGAGGAGACAGATATCTTATTGGTGAAGGAGGATGTCTGACCGGGGACGCAATCCTGGTCCCGTCAGGGCGGATCAGGTTAGGTACGGGCCTCTCGGCCCTGCCAACCTGCGGGTCTTGCGCTTGGCGGTCTGAGCAGGGCGCAAGACGGCTGGCCGGGACGGGCTGTCGCTGTGAGGCCTCCCCGGATCTCCTTCTAGAATTCCCTCGAGCCCTCCTGGGTGCGCTCGAAGGTGGTAGTGAGCTGGGAGTTGAAGTTCCGATCGAGCGGCTATACTGTTGCTCGGCCCTGGGTAGTTCTTCGAAGGTTGTCTCTCGGCGGTGGGATGAGGGCGTAGAGTTGGATGTCGGGGGTCTGGCCGACCGGCTAAGCCTGGACCGATTACCCTAGTGGGACTTATGAGTCTTGCCTTGCCTCTTTCCGACGTTAGCGTTAGTTGTAAGAGGGGGTAGTCGGGCTAACACCTCCTTAATCTGTTGGTTAGCTTTCGCCAGCTGACTCCTCAGCTGAGCATTCTCCATTTCTACTGCCGTGTAAAAATCTGGGTTCGGATTAGGTGGCTGGGGTGCCGAACTTCCAGTGTCATCTTGGCCTATTGGCTGCTTGCTCGGCCGCTGCTGAACTTCAAGGTTTTTCTCACCGAAGATGGCGGCATGATGGGCCTCCTGCCCATCATGTTGGTCCGCCTCGTTACCGTGTCTTGAGCGAGTGATCACCATGGTTGGGTATTTGCGATAGCACCAATCTAACAAGCTCTCAATGAAAGCACCAAACTGTTGATGCGGTTCTTCGCCAACAGGTAATTAAGAAACTAAGAGAAAGGGATTAGTGCTAAGTAATGAACCGAAACAGATGAATGATCTTAAAATGAACTGATGATACCAATACTTTTTTAGGTGGTTCAAAGGTTAAAATCCTTCTACTCCACCAGCCAATATTATTGCTATATTTCTGGTATTCTTTACAGGGTATTTATTTACACAATCGAATCCAACCCTTTGCAACTCCCAGGGTCTCCATATTTATAGGAGAGGACACCTGGGGGTTGGCAAGGGGGGTCATCCCATGACCTCTTACCCATCATGTCACTTCTGTGACATTCATGATTAATTCCTAAAACCTGACAAATGAAGTGTGGTCTAATCAGTAGGTAAGGGGGATAATGGGCTGCATGGCCCAACCCAGTCGTGGGTGTCTGAACACGAACATCTATGCTGCATGTCCGAGAATTTAGGGATATATCAGACACGTGATGTCTGATATATGCACGTCTACATTGCGTGGTTGACTTTATAAAGGTCACGGCTTCCAACTCAAGCTCGGCCTCGAGCTGGATGTCTTCTTAACCCGCGATCTTCATACCTCTGACTCGGCTCCTTAGTAATCTTAATAAACCTTTGGTTACCTTGAGCTAAAGAGGTAGGACCTGACAACAGAAGCTCCGGGCATGTGGCCTTCACATGGCTGATATAATTATGCCATGTTTTAGCTCGCTAATAGCCCGTGGAAAATTAGGGCGTACAACTTACATAATGACCGATTTGATCACTGCATAGTGGGTTGAATATTTGTATGAATCCTCGAAGGTCATAGAGGTTGGCTGGCCAATAGTTACAGGCTAGGGAAGGGAATGACCAGGACTAGGCTCCACCACCAGCTCCAGAAAACTGGCAATAGGTGCTTGCTGGCATGCAAGCTAGATTAGAGAGGCAAGAGGAAGAGATTTTCCTCTTGAGATAGCAACAGGTTCCAGCAGGGAACCCACAGCCCGCGGTATCGGCAGTGATACATCCAGAGGTACCAACAGCAGTTCAGCCCCAGGCAGGGGGAGATAGATGTGAACCCTTGTATGAGAGGTTCAGGAAACAACACCCTCCATTTTTTGAGGGTAGATTAGATCCAATGAATATTGAGCAGTGGATGACCATGATAACCACCATTCTCGACTTTATGAGGGTAGGTGGTAATGAAAGAGTGGCTTGCGCCACTTACATGTTTCAGGAGGATGCCCAAATATGTTGGGAGGTGGTATCCCAAACTAGAGTAGTAAACACCATGGAGTGGGAGGAGTTCAGAACCTTGTTTAATGAGAATTACTACAACGACGTAGTTAAAGCTGCGAAGGTTGAAGAGTTTAGCAAGTTACTTCAGGGTAACATAACAGTGGCTGATTACGCCCTAAAGTTTGATAAATTGGAAAAGTTTGTTGGGGATCTGGTGCCCATTGATGGGACCAAAAGAGAGAGGTTTCTCCAGGGGCTATAGCCTATGATGGCTCGGGATGTTCGTATTACTACTACACCAGGATTGACCACCTATGCACAGGCCGTGGAGAAGGCGCTTATAGCTGAGAGCGCAAAAAACAAGATCTGGCGTGAGAATGCAACCAAAAGGGATTCTAGGAGGCCGAGACCTTCATTTACAGGCTTTGGTAGGGGCGGAGGCCTAGTGACCAAAAGAGGAAGACACTAGATACATTTTCAGCTCTAGGGCCAGTAGGAGGCCACAGGGCATACAGATGGGCTGCCAGGATGGTGGTGAGACCTGGAGAGCATTCCCAGAGTGTACCTGGTGCAGGAGGTGCCATATTGGGTAATGTCGAGCGAAGGCCTGTTTTCTTTGTGGTAGTGTTGGGCATCGGAAGAAGGACTGCCCGATAGCCAGAAAGGAAGAGCTCAAGAAGGTGGATGGCCTGATGCCAGCTCGAGTGTTCACCTTGACCTAGGAAGAGGCCGAGGCTAGTCCCTCAGTGGTTAGAGGTCAGCTTTCTAGTGTTGGCACTACTACAAAATTGACATGGGACGATGGTTTTAAACCATCGTATGGACTATTGTACGTTGGTTCTAATATTGTCGTCCCATGCAATGTCATGCCATGTAAAGCAAGAAACAACGATTTAAATAAAAGCGTCATATCGTACATTAGACAATGGTCCATATACAAACGTTGTCTCTTGTGGTACATGAGACAACAATTCCTACTCAAGCATCATCCTACTGTAGTACATGATATGACAATTTGTGTCCAAGCATCGTCCCATGCAATACATAAGACGACAGTTTTGTGGAGACCGATGTCCCATGTAGAATATGAGAATTTTTTTCATTTTTCTATTTATAACCACTATATTCATTCATAATTTCATGTGTAATTACAACATATTTCAGACAGAGTCAACAGGCAGACAGAATCAATAGAACTCAGTATGTTCCAAATCTAAAAATCACAAGATCAAAATATACACTTGCAATAACTATGTAAGTGCTAACTAAAAACTATAATTAGTATATTTTTTTAATTCTGATTTCAAAAGTTACTCTAGCTATGACTCATCCACTCAAGAAGCTTGGCTGCCCATTCATTTCGAGTTTCATTAATTTCGCCAAATGCATATGTATTCTTCCCACCACACTACAAAACACAAAATGAAAAACTAAGTAAGAAATTAAATTCAATAGAATTATAGTTCAATAATTATAAATACACTTACATTACTAGTTAGTTATCGCATGGGTGTCTCATTCAAGCAATAGTCCTTCATCATCTTTATGATATAAAAGCCGCACTCTACTGACGATGTTTGACGAGGGCAATTGACTATTTTCCACTTGTAATTTTTTTCATTCCTTCCTGTCTTTCGCTTAATGTGTGAAGAGACACTATATATACATCAATATGAAGAGCATATTAATTTTTTATTTCCATATCAAATAACCATATTATATTCTAAAATGAGTTTCAAATATATTACCTATTTATAAGGTTCTTTAAATCATTTGGAGGAGATTTTCTAAGTGGATCAAGATAGTATCATGTATGGAAATTTGGATCAATGATCACTAACATCCAGTGACATCTGCATTTAACACAAAGTTATTAAAATAAACATCATAAGGTATAAGTAAAATTAATATTAAATGAAAATCTTACTTACAAGAAATAGTATGGCATTAATCAAGTTTGACCCATCACTGTGTTATTGATACACTCTGAGATAGCCCAATTATCAATATTTGCCCCAATTCTTGATGACTACGATGGCTCAATGAAACCAAAAAAGTGTGATATCTCTCTATCGTACAACTCATAATATATTATACTACATACATGAAAATTAATGATATTATATTTATACTTAAAAAAACTAAATTATATAATGTTTATTAATTTAAAATTTACATGATATATAAAATAGAATGCAAGACGCACCGATTTCTTCCATAAGTCCAAAGTGTACTATATCCTTATGTGAGATATATAAGGTATATTGTTTGCCCATAATATTAGTCTCCATAAGACTGTCAATCGTGAATCCTGGTTCTACGTACTTAACTCCAGAAGTATCTTAAAAAACATGGGAAGTCCAATGGGAACCTTGAAGATAATCGGCAGCTTACTAGCCATACTTGATCCTGCCTCTTCTTGAGTAGTGGGAAGCTGTTGTGGAGACTTTTGGCTTCTTCCGAGATGCAGAGACTCAGGGGCTAGGAATTAGATCATGAGCATCTTGAATTGTGCTGGGCATACCAGCTTGAGCTCCACTTGCTTGTTTCCACTCCCTAATGGAAACACACCATACCAAACTATTAAGATACCAGGAGGAAAATAAAAACATAATAAATATTCCTTGTTTCTCAATTAAACAAAAAGACTTTGTCTTCTGCATTAACTCGTCCTAGAATCTCTCTGTTTTCCTCATTAGATAATCTCAACTCTTTTCTTAGCTCAGTTATTAAACTTTCTTTTTCCTGAAGAAAATACATTTCATGTAGCGGTCGTTTAAACCTGATAAGAAAAACATAAATATTAGATCCATGACAAAAAAATGACAAAATGTACCCAAGTAATGAGATCAGCTTGAGCTTTAAAGGCTCTTAGAACCGAACTGTACGCTTCTTGCTTAAGCTGTTGAATTTGGGCCTCCATGTCAGTTTCACCATACATCCTAGAGTATGGGAGAGAGCACATAGCAGATCTTCCATTCCCTAGCAACACGACCTGCTCTAGGGATTCTGTTTTGATGTGATGGAGGAGGATTATCATCAGTTCTTGTAAAATTTGTTTGCCAAAAGCAATGCAATAAATCAATAATAGCGCCATGAGGATGAAATTTACGATACTGTTCAGGGAATATAAAAATTAACAGAATTTAAGAAAATTAACAACAGAATCTACATTGCAACATATGTATTAGAAGACAATTAAGTCAAACTCATAATAAAGCCATATAACTAACAAAAGCTCTTTTGGGAAAAACACCCTTCCTCCTACCACTCACGTGGAAACAACCGAATCTACATTGCAACATATGTATTAGAAGACAGTTAAGTCAAACTCACAATAAAGCCAGACAACTAACAAAAGCTCTTTCGGGAAAAACACCCTTCCTCCTACCACTCATGTGGAAATAAAAAAATAGCAATAAAATGCCAAACGATGAAGCCAAATATATATACATAGAAAAAGTTAATCTTCAAGCTAAAAAATAGTACAACTTTTTTACTTTAGGGAAATTTAAAATGAATTACTAAGTTCTGACTTCATTATCAAAACATTTAAAAAAAAAAGCATATCAGCAAAAGAACATTCTAGTTCTCTTCTGTTTATATAGTCTACATTAAAGAGCTTGAAACAAAACTGTGATAACTAGCTGCCACCAAAATGAAAATCTTGCAGATACACTGAATTATTCAAAAGGCTTCCTTCTTTAAAAGAATAGTACCATACTTGCATATATGTAGAAGTATCAATATTAACCAAAGCTCTCAGTTGTTTCTAATTTCTATGAATAAAAGAAAAATAAATATGCCCTCTGAGTTCATTAAAGTTCCTGTCTTGCATCCATGTGATATTCAATAACATATACATATGAAGCAAAAGAAAAGCATATGAATCCTAAGTCACTCCAAAAGATATACCTTGGAAAACTACTATTATACAATGCTGTTCTTTTTTCCGAATTCACAAGAAATTGGAGTTATATGTTGTACCACATTTTTCTAGTGTGGACTTCTTGGAAACGTTTTAAAATGTACATACTTTCATATTTAACTACAATACAATCTTTGTTTCTTATTAAAAAAAGAAAATAGATATAAAAAGTTTGATACGCAAAGATCATCTACCCATAAAAACATCACACTGATACAGAAGTGTTCTGAATTTTTCACCTTAGTAGTTTTAATAGAAATTGTAAGCTTCTGCTCTGATCTTCGATTTTTGCAAAGTAATTAGTGAATGAAATTTACTTTTGCTGAAGAGAACATATGAAAAACTAAACAAGGAAAAAAGACGAATAAATCGATAAATATTCTTTTCAAAATGTTTCTTTTACCAATATTTTTCTTCAGTTTCTCTTAGAAACAATTCTCTTCTTTTCTGTTCAAATCCAAACTAGGATAGGAGAAGATAAAATCCTTCTAACTTCTTTTACTTTCCTCTCTAAAATCTAGGTTCCACACAGACAGACACATCATCAAAGGGGAAAAAATTATCTTTCCCATTGAAATGGTATGACGGGTTCTAACTAATCAAAGAATTTGACTTTCTTTCCTTCATTGTTAATTTACTAGCTTGTTCATGACTATTAATGTGGATGCATATAGAAGAAGATCACAAAGAAGTACAGCTAAGGACTCAGACAAAGTTCCTTTCCACATAACCATCCAAGAAAGGAATCCCAAATGCAAGTTTGCTCTGCTTAAGCTCATCCTACTAGTTGCCATTTTCGGCACTTTAGTAACACTTTTGTACTCTCCTGATATTTACCACAATAACAATCATCCATCCTCAAGTTCTGTTTCTCGGTAAGTGTTTATATATATGTATGTATACAACTTGTGTATTCGGGACCAATTATCTTCTGTTTTGGTCAAGATAAGGTAAAGTTGTGAGTCATGAAAAGAATCAAGACAGAGTCCTTGAATGTTGGTGGGATGAATGCTAAGAAACATTGAAATAGGGAAATGCTCATTTAAAAAAAATGTAAAACTTAGACCAAATTTAATAGTTTTGAGAGAAAAATAGTTCTTTTTTACTCCTCAGAAACCAAAGTGAATATTCCAATTTGACTGATTTACATCCTAGAGTTCTAACTTAGAAAAAAAATAAAAGGACGCACATAGGCACAAACATGATTTGAACAATTGTTAAAGAGAACTTTTGACAATTTGCACAAAAAGGGGGATGATTTAGTTTAATTTAAAGTTGGTGACTTTTCTTAATTCCTGGTCATACTTATTGTGAAATGAAGGCTATCCAGAAAATGGATGATCTTGAAAATGATCTTCCATATTTTATAAGACCTGGAATCTTGACTATCTTAGCAGGATATGTTAATGATGTTTCAGACCAAATAAGAAAACATTAATGATGATTTAGCCTATGGAAAAACTTTTGAATACAGTTCTCATGCTTGAGTATTTCAACACCTAAAAGCATCTTGCATGCAAGATTCAGAAGATGAAGTTTAAATTAGCTTAGCTTCAACAGAGATTACAGTAGCTGACTCTCACATTAAAACTTTTAATCAAAATAGCTAACTATGATCATCACTCTCAGGCTCAACTGTGCCAGAAACAGCTTCTGTTTCTTTAAAATACGAAAATGACCATTATATATATATGAAATTGCATAGCTAACTATAACATTATATATATTATATATGATAGGGAGCATATGAGTTAATGCAGAATTGAAAGCAGTCAAAGAATTAGAAGAGAGGAGGAAGACAATTGATGCTCTGGCAAAAACAACAATTAGTTACTCCTATTGCCACTGCTAATAAACTTATCTGTGAGTTATGAATATGAGAGAAGGCAGAGCTCCATACCTAGGGAATCTGTAGAGTGCTAGATGTGTTGTTGCCAGACTTTCGTTGTGCGTAGGGAGAAGGAAAAAACCAGATGTTGGAGAAGAAAGGCTAACTCCAGTCGCACAGGTTGTTGTGGTTGAACGATGGATGGGTTGCTGTCCTGAGGTTGAACGGTAGCGGGGCAATTGTCGTGGGTCCCGAGTTGTTGAATGGAGGTGGGGGGCGCCGCCACTGAGGAGGTGATGTGCGCGAGGTTGAATGGAGGAGGAGGAAGGGGTCACGATTGGGGAAATTTTTTAAATAGGGAAGAAATAAATCGTTAAAGAAAGTCTTTCTTTAAAAAAAATAAAGAAGAGTGTTAGCAACTTTTTTTTATTGTTCAAGTTTTTATTTAGTTTATTAACTTTTTTGTTTAAAAAAATTAGTTTTTATTAGTTTTAAAAGAAAATATAAAATTAATACTATAAATTTTTAATAAGTATCGTTAATGAAATATTTAGAAAACTACTTTTGTTAAATATATAATAATTTAATTAACAATTGATATTACAAAGTATTAAAAAATTAAATGATTATTATTTGAATAACTCATTTTCACAAAAAAAAAAAAAAAACTCAATTAATTAATACTTTTTTATGAATATATTTACATAATATATTAAATTCTATTAAGGGGATATAGCTGCAAAACTACCCAATGTTTAGAAAAACTTGTGAATTAATATCCAATTTGTTGTGTGTGGAAAAAGTACCCAATGTCCACTTCCATTGGTATCCGTCTGTACCCAGCCCATTAAGTTTGTTAAAAGATGATCTTGGACCCACGTGTCAGCTCTTTATTGGCCCATTTGAAAATATTTTTTTAAAATTAAATTTAAAATAGAAAAAAATTAATAAAAAATAATTTAATCAGTAAAAAAAATTAAAATCAATAAAAAATTAAAATTGGTAAAAAGATATTATAATTTATTTTTATTTTCTACATTTTCCTTTTCTTATGCTCTGCATTCAACTTGGTTCATGAAAGTTTTTATTTTTTCACCTAACTCCTCAAACTCAAAGTGTTTCTGAATTTGAATCATTCGGTACAAATTCATCTGAACCCAGTTTCTTGAAAATGGGGTCATGTAGCTGGAGAAAGTTGGAGAGGGAGAAGATCCCAGATCTGAAACTCTTCACTGTTTGACTTGTTTGAACAAAAATCACAGCTTTGTTCTTATTCTACTGATTTGGAGCTCTTTTGGCTGGGATTCAACTGGTTGTACAAGTAAAAGGTTCGGGTGTTTTACTTATCTTCTTTTGTTGTTTTTCATTTTAGGCTTCGTCTTAAGATAACCAACCCAGAAGAATGGAATTCCATTTCTTTATTCACCATAGATATTGTTTTCTTTTTAATTGGGGAAATTTGAATACAAACTGCACTATTAGTGGTGGCCGATTTTTAGTCTAGAACTTGGGAATTGATCTTGAAACGGGCTGTGTGTTTTCTGGGATTTCGTAAAATTTGGTAATTTTTTCCCAGGTAGAGAAAAAGATGGATGTGGAGGAACTTGAACGAGAAAATAAAAATAAATTTTAATTTTTTTACTGATTAAATTATTTTTTAATAATTTTTTTCTATTTTAAATTTAATTTTAAAAAATATTTTTAAATTGGCCAATAAGGAGCTGACACGTGGGTCCAGGGTCAGTTTTTAACAGACTTGATGGGCTGGGTATCGATGGATACCAACAGAAGTGGACATTCGGTACTTTTTCCACCAAAAAAAAAGATTGGGTATTAATTTATTAGTTTTTCAAAACATTGGGTATTTTTGTCGCTATTTCCCCTTCTATTAAAAAATACAAATCAAATTACTTTTTGATTAAAAAATTTGTATTGCATTAGACAATTGAGTAGAAATGTTGTCTCGTGTTAAAAGTAGTCATGTTACAACAGTCTCACTAGAACTGTCATCTAATGTGAGTTTTAATTTGCATGGCACGATAGTTCTAGAGTGACTGTTGTGTCATATATATTTTTAACATGACATGATAATTCTACTACAAACGTTGTCTCATGTGTGTCGTCTAAGTACATTTTTGTAGTAGTGTGGAACCTTCTATAGTGTTTTGATTGATTTGGGTGCTACACACTCTTTTGTTGCTAGTAGGATTATAGATGGATTGTGTAGGCCATGTGACTTTTATCCCGTGGGGTTGGTACTATGCTGCCTAATGGGGAGCTAGTGGTTTCCAGGAGATGGGTTAGATCACTACCAGTTACTGTGGATGGCAGAGACTATTAGTTGACTTGGTGGAATTGGTGATGACTGATTTTGATATAATTCTGGGTATGGATTGGCTAGAGAAGTATGGGGCAACGATAGACTGTAAGAAGAAGATGGTAACCTTTGAGCCTGAGGGTGGGGACCCCTTTATATTCATTGGCACTGTGCATGGACTCCGTATACCTATGATATTTGCACTTAGAGCTAGAGACCTATTGCAGAGGGGAAGCATAGGGTTCTTAGCTAGGGTGATGGATACCACTCAGGTCGTGCTAGTGGGACAAGGACAGACCCGATTAGTCTGTGAGCTTCTGGATGTGTTTCCAAAGGAACTACTAGGGTTACCTCCACACAGGGAGATTGAGTTGGTGATTGAATTAGCTCCAGGGACAAAATCAGTATCTAAGGCACCTTATAGGATGGCTCTAGCTCAGCTGAAGGAACTAAAGACTCAACTACAGGAGTTATTAGACTTGGGTTTTATCAAGCCCAGTTTCTCACCATGGGGTGTACCAGTTCTCTTTGTGAAGAAGAAAGATGGTTCTCTGAGGCTGTGTATCGATTATAGAGAATTGAACATGTTAACTATCAAGAACAGGTATCCTTTACCAATGATTGACGACCTATTTTATTAGTTGTAGGGTAGGACGGTATTCTCCAATATAGATCTTCGATCTGTTTATCACCAGCTGAGGATCAGGGAGGAGGATATACCGAAGACAGCTTTTCGTACCAGGTATGGGCATTATGAGTTTTTGGTGATGTCATTTGGATTGACTAATGCCCCGACAACATTTATGGATCCGATGAATAGGGTGTTCAAGGATTACCTGGATCGGTTTGTGATCGTCTTTATCGATGGTATACTGATATACTCCCAGTCAGAGACAAAACACGAGCAACACCTCAGATTGGTATTACAGAGGTTGAGAGAACACAGGCTGTACGCGAAATTCAAGAAATGCGAGTTTTGGTTGCCATAGGTGACTTTCTTAGGTCACATAGTCAGCAAGGATGGGATTATGGTGGATCCAATGAAGATTAAGGCGGTCAGAGATTAACCAAGACCAAAGAATGCTTCAAAGATCAGAAGTTTCTTGGGATTGGTAGGTTATTACAGACGCTTTGTAGAGGGGTTTTCCAAGATTGCATCATCACTGATAGAGTTAACACGCAAGAATCAGAAGGTCATATGGTCAGACGAGTGTGAAGATAACTTCTAGAAGCTTAAGAAAAGTTTGATCAACGCTCCAGTTTTGAGTCTTCCTACAGATCAGGACAAGTCTGGGGTTTATTGTGACGCCTCGAGGCAGGGCCTAGGTTGTGTTCTTATGCTAACAGGGAAGGTGATTGCCAATGCATCACGTCAGTTGAAGGAATACGAGAAGAAATACCCCACACATGATTTAGAACTTACAACAGTGATTTTTGCACTGAAGGTGTGGCGACACTACTTATATGGTGAAACGTGTGAGATATACACTAACCACAAAAGTTTACAATACTTCTTCACTCAAAAGGATCTGAACATGAGGCAAAAACATTGGTTAGAGCTGGTAAAGGATTATGATTGTGAGATCCTCTATCACCCTGGGAAGGCCAACGTGGTAGCAGATGCCTTAAGCCGCAAGGGTCCGAGACAGTTATATAGTGCTAGGAAGATATCAAGGGAGTTAGTTGACGATATGGCTAGAGTTGGAATTGAGTTAGTAGTTGGCCAGTTAGCCAACATCACCCTACAATATACTTTTTTTGGAGAGGATTAAGGAAAAATAGTTAGATGACCCACAGTTGGGGCAGCTTAGAGGGGACATCCTAGCTGGAGTAGCTAAGGACTATACGTTGTCAAGCATGGGCTTGTTGAGATACTAGGATCAGATCTGTGTTTCGATTGACACTAGGATCAGATGGGAGATTATGCATGAATCTCATACTATCACTTATTCTCTAAATCCAGGCACCACGAAGACGTACCAGGATCTGAAAGTTTTATATTGGTGGCCTGGGATGAAGAGGGACGTGACTGAGTATGTGGCAAGGTGCCTGACCTGTCAGCAGGACAAGGCAGAGTATCAGAGACTAGTAGGGCTATTACAGCCTCTGGATATCCCGGAGTGGAAGTGGGAGGACATCATGATGGATTTCGTGGTGGGATTGCCCAAGACAATGGGCCAACATGATTCGATTTGGGTCATTGTGGATTGGTATACAAAATCAACTAATTTTCTACCAGTGAAGATGAATTACACGGTTGACCAGTATGCAGATCTATATGTGAGAGAGATAGTTCGCCTTAATGGGACTCGGAGGTCTATCGTGTCTGATAGGGACCCTATCTTTACTTCCACATTTTGGGGAAGTTTACAGAGGGCGATGGGTACACAACTAAAGTTCAGTACAACTTATCATCCTCAGACCGATGGTCAGTCTGAGAGGACTATTCAGATATTGGAGGACATGTTGAGAGCATGTGTATTGCACTTTGAAGGGTCCTAGAGTAAATACTTGACTCTGATAGAGTTTTCATATAACTATAGCTACCAATCTACTATTGGAGTGGTACCTTATGAGATGTTCTATGGTAGGAAGTGCAGATCGCCCATTCACTGGAATGAGATGGGTGAGAGGAAATCTTTGGGTGCTGAGGTGGTTTGAAGGACCATTGAGGCTATTGAGAAGATTAGAGCTCGGATGCTTGCGTCTCAGAGTAGACAGAAGAGTTATTCAGACCCAAGGCCGAGGAACGTGGAATTCTAGGTGGGGGACTATGTCTTCTTTAGGGTTTCACTAATGAGAGGGGTGAGGAGATTCTGGAAGAAGGGCAAGTTGAGCTCTAGGTTTGTGGGACCATTTGAGATCCTAGAGAGAATCAGTGAGGTGGCCTATAGGTTGGCCTTACCCCTGCACTGTCTAGCGTGCACAATGTATTCCATATTTCCATGCTTAGAAAGTATGTATTAGATGGGACTCATGTATTGAGTTATGAGGATCTAGAAATGGAGGCAGACTTGTCCTATGAGGAGCAGCCAGTTCAGATACAAGAAGGACAAGGTTCTGAGGAACAAGACGATACCCTTAGTTAAGGTATTATGGAGGAACAATAAGGTCGAGGAAGCGACCTAGGAGCTGGAGGCGGACACAGTATCCCAAGTTGTTTTGGTAAAATTTTGAGGACGAAATTTCTGTAAGGAGGGGATAATTGTAACATCCTAAATTACCTAATAAGGCTACAGACCTTGATTAGGGGGCCAGGATGGAAATATATGGAATTATATGTGTATATTCTTGAGAAGTGAAGAAGATTTTGGTTGGAAATCAAGGAATTGAAGGCTAGGGTTAGGATTCGGGATTGGTTCTGGCTAGGAGAGAATCATTCATAGCAGAGGTAATGATTTAATCCCTATTCCACTTGAATTTCTACCATGTTTTCCTTAAGCATTGAGGTGTTCTGGAGCTTGTGGCTCAAGTATGAGATTTTGGATTTTTGGTGGGTCTTTAATCTTGTTTTTAGTTGGGTTTTGTTGTTAGGAAGATATTAAAGTTGTTAAGGGGATTAAATTGTGGTTTTATAATTGAATTGGGATGGTTTTGATTGAGTTGGCTAAAGAAAAGCCAGAGAAATTCTAGGTTCGTGGGGCCGGGCCGCGACCCTCTTGAACCCAGGGGCCAAGGAGGGTGTCTGACGCGAAAATGCGTCACGGCGCGTGTCTAGTGAGAAGGGAGGCTGAGGCCTTTGACTTGGGCAGCCCATGGTGCAGGTCTCTAGGGCCGTGATGCTTAAGGGGTTTTGAGCCTCGGGAGGGTTTTCGAGTGTGGGAACTCAACCCTGAGGGCTTGGGATCGATTCTACTACCCGATTTAGTAGAATTCGAGGTCCCGAAGGCTAGGATTCGGTCCGGAAGCCTTTATTTTTTGCTTTTTATTAATATAATCCTATATTATGGTTGTGACTAGGTTATCGCTACGGGCTCGGAACTAGGATCATGCTCGAGGGTCGTTCTTATTTACGCTATACTCGGACCTGAGGTAAGAAAATTGCACCCAATACGTGATATATGTGATTAGGGCTTGGCCCGACTGTTAATAATAGTTATGAATTGGGCTTCGGTCCCTGAGAATGATTATGTTTAAGTTATCGTTTTGCTTGTTGATTGAACATACTTGAATATTCTGTACCTGACTAAGTGTTACATGATTGTTCGCATGGTTTGCGTAGCTAGGGCTTGGCCCAGTTAAGGAGCATGGTTATTACTATGTTTGCAATTTCTTGATGATATATTATGATCAATATGTATGCATGCATGTATTGTTGAAGTATGCCTATATGTATATATTTTTGTATCTCTATTTGAATACCTGGTTCATGGCTTGACTTATTAGTCAAGGACGACAATAGCGCGCTGCGCATTGGTCGAAAGGCTTAGGTCCAAATCAGTAGCACACTACTACATTGGCCGACCCAATGGTCGTTGGAAAACAAGGCATTTGGCTAGTTCTATTGCTAGTTAGCCAGATCTAAAGGTGTAACGCCTTGCATTTTGGGTACCTTTAAACGATTTGGGTCGACATTGTTTTCCCCGAGTTAAGAATATTATTTTAAATAATATTATATTTCTTTGGAATTTATTTCCATGAGTTATTGCTAGCCAAATTATGAAGTTTGTAATTAAAAGTCAAGATAAGGCTTTCGGTATTGGACCAACACAAAAACCCTAATCGGGTAAAAATCTCAGAAAATAAAATGAAAAACTATGATAAATATATTTTGGGCATAAAATACATTCATAAAAATTAAATTTTGGTAAAAAATAATAAACCTAAGAAGAAATGGAAAGTTTAGGGCATTTTGTGTTAAATGCTTAATTTTACCAAATTAGGGAATTTTATTACATAAATGAACTTTAGGTTAAATTGTATTGTATGATTTATTAAATTAAATGTGAGGGACATTTAATTTAATTATTATGTGTTAATTTTTTTTTACACTTTATAAGAGTTAAAAATGTTATAGAAAGTCATTTTTGGATTTTCTGAAAAAAAGATAAATTCTCAGGAAATGTTTATTAACCTCTATAAAAAACACACACACACATATATATATATATAAATAAAAAAATAGAAAAGAGGTGGCCGGCCATGTGAGGGTTTTAAATTGGTGGTTCAAATTCATTAAGACTTTTAATCATATTTAATAAATGTTAATGACACAAAAGACATAAAGTGAAAAGAAAACATCCAAACCCTCACCCATTAGACCCTATACTCTTCTCTCACTCTCATCTTCTTCAAAAAAAATTCTGTCAAGTGTTCTCACCATTTTAAACTACCAAGAACACTAAGAAAACATTGGAAGTTTAAGCGTTGATCTTGGAAGAGTTTCCCTAAGGTAAATGTTTCAAAAACTTGAATTTTATAGAGTTTTTAACCATAGATCCTTCAATAACTAACTATATATGTTGTTGGGGGAGTTGGTTTAAGGTTTTGAAAGAGTCTTGAAGGTTCTAAAGCTAAAAGAAACATCAAAACCCAAAACAAGAACAACAAAAGGTAAAAAGTTTGCTTTTTATGGTTGTTTTTGTATAGATTTTATTTTAAGCATTATTTTGTGTATTTAATTCTTAATGTTTCTTATTGGTGATGTAATAAGGCTATGGTATCTGTTTGATAATTTTTATGATGCTTGTATGTTGATTGTGAAAATAGGGACCCAAAATCCCCAAGTGTTTTGTTGAAAACCCTAAAACCAAAAAGGTTTGAGCCTTCAATTCTAAGGGATCAAACATCCACTATATAACTGATTTTGTGAAAATAAATTATACTGTGATGTTTTTGAGATGGAGTACATGAATTTGAGCTTTTGAAACATTAAAAAACGTTTAGAAATGAGTGAGTTATGCTATTTCAAAGTTTAGATAAAAACTGTTTTTTTTTGCATTCTTAAATTCGGGACCAAGTTTGGACAGCCACTGTATAGGAAAAATGAATCCAGTTTTTGCTAAAATTAGGTATATATGTTCTTGGAATAACCATGCATTCCACTGTTAAATTTGGTAATGAAATACTAAACGGTTTGAGAGTTATTAAGTGCCAAAGTTCGGAAAAAAAAGGACTTGAAAATAAGGTCATTTTACCTCAATGTTGGAAAAATGTTTTCACCAATAAAAAATGCTCATTTTGACCTAATATTTTACAATCACCTAAATAGCATGCCAAATATTTAATTGAGAAATTTTGGTAATAATTGGGTAAGTAATTTTCAAGTAATAACCTAATAAAGTATGTAGTTAAAAATGTGAAAAATAAGGTATTCACACTTAGTGGAAAAATGAGATTTTGGAACTTGTGAATATGGAATAATTTCCCTTAAAGCTCCCCTCGGTGAGAGTATGAAGACCCTAGGCACATGTCCCTCAGACAAGGGCCTTGCATAGCGAGGCCTAATCCCCGTGTGCAGGCCTTCGGGCTTCTCGCCTGATGGTGCTAGGCGCGTGTGAATACGGGAGATTGTCCCAAGGGAAACATCACCTTATGAGCCATGAAGTATGGCCTTGATAGGCTAAGGGGGCCAAGCTACACGTTGCAAGAGGGTGGCTGCACGAGGCCCTCTCATGGTGAGGCCCTACTTGTCTTGACACTAAGAGATGTCAAGGGCACCGGAGCCAGGTGCCTCGACTGAACGCGCGTGTCTCGTGACCCTGCCCCTCGCAGCACGCCTCGTACAACGAGGTTCCCCTTTCAACTCGTCTCGCGCACGTCTCGTGAGCCTGCCCTTCGCTGCATGCCTTGCACAGCGAGGCTGCTCTCGCAACATGCCTCGCATGCATCTCGCGAGGCTCCCCTTGCGACATGCCTCACACAGCGAGGCTCCCCTCGCAGCATGCCTTGCGTGCGTCTCACAAGACTGCCCCTCGCAGCACGCCTCGAACAGCAAGGGTCCCCTCACAACACGCCTTGCGCACATCTCGTGAGGCTCCCCTCGCACATTGTGCCGAGGTGTCACTCGCCTCCTTGTGTGAGGCACCACATGTGTTAGACTCCTAGCTTTGCATGAGAACCCTTCTCATTACCCACACACAGAGGATATTATGTGACGAGAGCTTCAGGTGGAGTCCCTTGAAATTGTTGGTGAAGGTGGCCATGCATGCTACATCTAGTAACTTGCAAGTTTTCTCATATTTAGAAGAATGGGAGAAAGATTGGAGAAAATACATGTCTTGGAGATGTGAGAATAACCATAAGGTATAAGGTACCTGTACGTGTACGGGTTCAGGAAGTACGATCATGAGGAGGACAGGGGCGTGATCTAGATGCCTGTATTAAATAAGTAGTGGAGGCACTACCTGAGCACCCTCGACCATGTGTTAGAGTCGACAACACGATGTCCTAAACCACTACCTTGGCAATGTTAGAGTCGACACCACGATGTCCAGAGCCACTACCCTGGCAATGTACCTGCATACGTCCCTGTCCCTTGGGACCTTCTTATATCAGGGGTCAATAGAGCCCACCTATAAATAGGCTTCGACCCCTCAGGTTAAGGGGTTGAAAAATTCTTTGTATGAACAAACAATGAAGGAGTATATGATCTCTGCTCCATGGTAGTTCTGTATTTTTTGCTATTTCAAGTTCTTTCCATCTTCTTCCTAGGTATCTACCGCAATATAATTTGAGTTTTCCGACCTTATATCGTTGATGAGTTCTCACTGTCAACAGTTTGGCGCCGTCTGTGGGAAGAACGAGTATTAAGCCAACGTTCTTTCATCACCTTAATAAAGGGAGAAATGCCAAGGTGTTCGAAATGCCTACACCAGCTACAAGATGTTGGGGTTCGCCTGGACAGAGAGCAACTGAGGGCCTCCTGGAAGGAACCCCCTCCACCTAAGCCGAGGGACATGTCGGAGCAACGTCCTCCACTAATGGAGGAGAAGGAAGCATCGTCCCCAGCTATCCAGCCCGATGGAGGTCACCTAGAGCCACCAGCGCCTCCACGTCCTCGACCCCCGGTGGCACCCCGCTCCGGCCACCGAGACCCGGGTCCCTCGACGAGGACGCCAGGAAAATGTCCCCATGTACACTCGGTGAGTTCCAGCTTGAGGACTCGCTTCTATGTGGATGAAATTCAAGAGTTGCACATGAAAAACTGAAAGTTGGAAGCCAAGCTAGAGAACATGCAGGAGGTCTTAAACGACCTTCTGCAAGGAAAGTTGATCATACCCATTCCGAAGAACAAGGAGAAAGAGCGAGAAAGAGGGGAAACCACTGTCCCCATGGACGATGGGAGAGCCCGACTCTCCACCAGCAACACCCCCCCAGAAAAAATACCATGAGGGCCTAGACCGGCGAAATATCCCCAGGAGCAAAGACGGAGGAACAACGATGGTCTTAGGAATGAGGCCGAAGTCACCTCTAAGGAAGCGATGCCTGACCTAAGAGAAAAGCTCAATGGGAAGAGGTCAGAAGCGAGGACGATGCCCCCTGTGGCCCCTTCGAAGGACAGAGAAAAGAGAAAGGGCAATCCCACTGAGATAAGGAACTCCTTACATAAGAGGTGACAAGAGCTAGACACCGAGATGAAGAGCCTTCGGAGTAAGATGGTCACGGCGTCATGGGGGCACATTAACAATGAAGAATTCGACTACGAGTCACCTTTAACACGAGACATCCAGTTGGAGCGACTCCCGTCCATCTTTAAAGAACCCCATACGAGCGTACCTCGGACCCCAAGTACCACTTGGATGCCTTCAATGACTTAATGAAGTTGAGAGGGATCAATAGAAGAGCGAGGTGTCACTGTTTTGCTGTCACGCTGAAAGGGCCTGCTTACAAATGGTTTAAGAGGCTGAGGCCAGGAACCATTAGGTAATGGCAGCAGTTTTCCGACGAGTTTCACCAACAGAATCATGCCGTGCAGGATTACACCATGCCGGGCACTAGTCTCGCTAACATAAAGCAAGGTGAAGGAGAAAGTTTAAAGAGCTAAATTCATAGGTTCAACATGGAGGTGTCCATGGTGGGAAGCCTGACCAGGGGAGAACTCAAGATGGCAATCACGACTGGAGTGCACTCACGTAGAAAGCTTTGGGATAATATGCTCAAAAGGGAAGTCACCGACTTAGACGACTTCTACGAAAGGGCACAAACGTACATTCGTGTCGAGGATGGCCATGAGAACTTAAAGGCAAGAAAAAATGAATCCCATGTTAAGCCCTCAACCCATGAAGGATCGAATGGGACAAAAAAGAAGAAGGCGTACGAGGGGCCGAGAGATGACCACCAGAGAAGGCCCAAATGCAAGAGTGACCCTAGGCAAGCGGCTTACACCTTCTATACAAACCTGACGGACACTAGAGAACATATCTATCTCACGAATGAAGGTCGGGTTCTCTTCAAGAAGCTCTCGCCGATGAGAAAAGATTGGTCCAAGAGGGATCCTAGCAAATATTGTCAGTACCACAATGACATCGACCATACCATGACATAATGCACCCATTTGAAGGAAGAAATTGAAGAGCTCATACGCAAGGGGCACCTGACCAATATGTCAGAAGGGAAAATCAGAAATTGGAGGATGAGCCTGTGATACCTCAGGCCTGAGAAAGAGCCCCAGAGATACAAGGAGAAGTGAGAATGGTCTTTGGAGGTCCAGGGTTTGGGGGAGAGTCTAGGAAGGGTCGAGACAGGTATGCTAGAGAAGCCAGATGGAGTCCACGACTGCGTGTCATGAGTTTGGAGCAACGACCCCCGAAAAGCTTTAAGGGAGAAAATGATTCAATCACTTTCATGGAGGAGGATGCACGAGGAGTGCACTTTCCCCACAATGATCATTTGGTGTTGACAGTTCAATTGGCTAACATGCGGGTGCATTGCATCCTCATAGACAACGGAAGTTCCGTGGAAATCTTGTATCGCCCCACCTTGGAGAAGATGGGTTTGGGCGTTAGACACTTGAAAGCTTGCCAATCCTTCTTATACGGATTCACGAGGGACTCGATACAACCCTTAGGGGTGATCGAATTGGCACTCACCATGGGAGAACAACCCAGACAGACCACAATCATGGCAAACTTCATCGTGGTAGACTGTGTTTCAACTTTTAATGCGGTATAGGGGAGACCATCCCTAAGAGAATTAAAAGCGATATGAAAGGAGAGCAGAGAGAAGCAAGGGAGTGTTATAACACCTCCCTTCGCACGTCTATGAAACCGCGAGAACTAATGGCGATGGTAGTACATGGAGGCGAGAACCCATAGGAACTAGACCCCAGAGTCATGGAGGAGCCAGGGGTGGAACCCGTGGAGGAGGTAGAGGAAATTGTGGTGATGGAAGAGCCATTGCGAAAGTTGAAGGTGGGAAAAACCTTCAGGACAACACGAAGGAGAAGTTGGTGAGGTTTTTGAAGGACAATCTGGATGTATTCGCCTGGAGTCTTGAAGACATGGTGGGGATAGATCCTGCGATCATGTGCCACCATTTGAATATCACCCCCAAGGCAAGGCTCGATAGGCAGAAAAGATGAGCGCTTGACCAGGAGAGGTATGCATCCTTAAAGGAGGAGGTTGACAAATTGAAGGTGAATGGGTTCATCTGCGAATCATTCTATCTTGTATGGGTATCGAACCCCATAATAGTCCTGAAACTGAATGTCAAATGGAGGACTTGTGTGGACTTCTCAAACCTCAATAAGGCTTGTCCTAAGGACAATTTTTTGCTCCAAGAATAGATCAGTTGGTGGATGCGACGGCTGGACACGAGTTAATTAGCTTCATGGATGCCTACTCTGGATACAACCAGATACCTATGAACCCAGTTGACGAAGAGGATAAGTCATTCATAATGGATTAAGGACTCTACTGCTATAGAGTGATGCCTTTCGGATTGAAGAACGCAGGTGCCACCTATAAAAGATTGGTGAACAAGATGTTTGCTAACTAGATAGGAAGGAAGTATATGTTGATGATATGTTGGTGAAGACCAAAAATGCCGCAGAACTCAACAGGGACCTAGGTGAGATGTTCGACACACTCAGGAGTTACCGAATGAAGCTGAATCCACTAAAGTGCACTTCAGTGTCTCGTTGGGAAAGTTCTTGGGTTTCATGGTCAACTCCAGCGGCATCGAAGCTAATCCTGATAAGATAAGGGCCATAGTAGAAATGAGCCCACCCAAGAATAAGAAATAGGTGCAATGTCTAACGGGATGAGTGGCAGCCCTTAGCAGATTCATTTCAAGGTCTACAAACAAGTGTCTCCCCTTCTTCAACATCCTAAAAGGGAGCAAAAAGTTTGCTTGGGATGGAGAATGTGAGGATGCTTTTACCAAGTTGAAGGAACACTTAGGAAAGCCACCCTTGTTGGCTAAACCTGAAAAGGGTAAAAGACTATACTTATACTTAGCAGTATCCGAGCATGCCATAAGCACTGCCTTGGTTAGGGGAGAGAAGAGGCATCAGCAACCCATGTACTACGTCATCAAACAGTTGGTAGATGTGGAGAACTGATACCCGGAGATAGAGAAGTTAGCATACGCATTAGTCGTGGCCTAAAGGAAGTTAAGGCCCTACTTCCATGCCCATGCGATCGAGGTACTCACTAAAAGTCTTTTAAGATAGGTCTTGCATAAACCTATCACCTCGGGGAGACTGATGAAGTGGTCGATTGAGTTGAGTCAATTTGACATCACTTATACCCCAAGGACCTTCATCAATGGAAAAGTGCTTGCGGACTTCATAATGGAGTTCACCTATCGACCGAATGAAGGAGGAGATGAAGGAGAGGGACAGTCGATTGGAGAAGGAGAGAAAATGAATTTTGAGGAGTGGAGCTTGCATGTGGATGGAGAATCCAACGAAGAAGGAGCTGGAGCAGGTATTGTGATGACTGGACTCGGGGGACACAGGATGTACTGCGTGATACGGTTTGGGTTTGAAGCCTCGAACAACGAGGCAGAATAAGAAGCGCTCCTACCTGGGTTGCGGTTGGCCCAAGGGTTAAAGGTAATGCATTTACACATTTTTAGTGACTCACAGTTGGTGGTGTTCTAGGTGAAGGGAGAGTATCAAGCGAGGGGTCCTAAGATGGCTGCATACTTGGAAAGGGTAAGAGATTATCTGGGACAGTTGGTGGGGTCTAGCATAGAGCAAATCCCAAGAGAGAGGAATACTGTAACGCCCTACTTCCTTAGAGCCGTTACTAAGTGAGTTTAAAATGTACATTTAACTCGCTAATCGAGGTTTTAAGGCAAAAGTGTGAATAAACCATAATCAGAGTCATAAACTTTGAAGATAATTCTATTTACTGAAAATCATAAAATGTTTAACATTTGGGATCCCAAAATACTATTTAGAAATATTTACAACTCAAAAATATAATCAGAGTCGGCTAAACGACAAAATCTAGGTTCAGTACAATCATCTCCTAAAATACCCCTGGCCGTGGCAGCCAGGCAGGCCAAACATGTACGCGCCGCTTCACGCTCTCCGTACTCATGGTTGGTAAATTTTTCCCTTGCCCTTACCTGGACCACAGAGCACCCGTGAGCCGGAGCCCAGCAAGAAAACCCTCACAAGCAGATAAAATATGCAAATCAAACACTCAGCATATAAACATGCCATCAATAGGCTATACACATACGACCATGCCGTCCTAAGCGCTTTACCAGGCCCTGGGTTCGCGGTCCACACCGTAAGGATATCCCAGGTATCCTTTAGGGTCTCGCCCTGGCAACTCGCACTCCACGTGTTAAACGTTGCTCCTGGCCCCGTGCTGCGCTCGACCTTACGCTCCACATGCTTAACGCCGTTCTCGGCCCCTTGCCGTTCCTGGTCTTGCGGACCTCGGCCTGAGCCATTCCCGGCTCTTGCTGAACACTCACACATATGCATACATAGAATAATAAAGCAAATACCAAAAATGAATAAAATCAATCAAAGGGCTACTCCCTACAACACAATCATATAGGGCCCTGCCCTACATACAAGCTCTGTGGGAACAACAGTTTTCTTACCTGTGTCTTGAGCTTCCCAAGCACTGCGATCACGAGCACAGTCCTCTAACCCGAGCCTTGAAGAAATCCTAGTCACAACACATGAACCATAATCAACCATCATGTTCTAATCCATTAAATAGTTTTGAGTCATAATTCTAACCTCCGGGACCTTGGTTTCTACCAAACTGGGTAGTAGGAACCTTCCTGAGCCTTAACGTTCAAGTTCCCGAGCTAAAAACCCTCATTTTGCCAAAAATCCACATTTGGGCCGCTGCTCAGCCTCCTTTAAACGTCGCGATGCACACCTAGACAGAGACAAAATTTCCTCACATCTGCCAGCCTAGGGCTGCGATGCCCAAACCTTGTGCCGCGGCGCCTCGGGAATTCCCTCAAAGGCCACTAGCCTAAAAACGCAAGCAGGCCGCGGCGCGAGCCTGAAACCCAGAATTCCGATGAAAACTTTTCGAGCTAACTCCCCTGAAATCATTCTAAACACACCCCAACAACAGAATTGAATCCCATAATCACCCTAATACACTTTAGGCAGCACATAAACTCAAAGAAACCAGCCAAAATCCTACTCTAACTCAAGTCCAATTATCTACGCTTTAACCCCTCCAACTTCAGCAAAACAGAGGAAAACTAAACAGAATTTGAGCTTAGATCCTTACCTCAAGAACAATTCGAATCTCAGTTATCTTTAACCTTGCTCCTTGCTTTGATTTCCCCAATTTGCAGCCTCAAATCCAAAGCTTTCCCCTTAAATTCCCTTGGCAAGTTTGAGAGAAAACAAGAAAAAGAGAAGAGAAAGAGTTTGGGTCGGTTCCTCTAAAACGCTGAACATATCCTTAGTTTATTTTATTTAACTTAGTCTCCAAGGTTACCTCAAAGGCTCGGGGTACCAAAAACATCCCTGAGGGATAACTGGCAATTTTCCCTAATATTCCCTCCTAAACATTCTAACCTCAAAGATATCTCCAAATATTTATTTCCATAACCCGATAACCCCATAAAACATCTGATACCCGAATTACCCCTTGACTCACCCCGAGTCGGATTCTCAACCCCGATGTGACTTTCTGGCTGACAGTTCCCAAGGACTGTCTCGGATCGTGCTACACAGATATATCACAAGTATATCGCATTTACCACATTTATCACATTTATGCCCTCAACGGGATAAAATTAAAAACATGCCCCTAATGACCAGATGAGGCCCACATGCATATTTAATTCACCTAAACACACATTTATACTCACATACACATCAAATTCGCATATAATAATAATAAATCACTTATTGCCCTCTAGGCACACTAATCAAGGCCCTAAGCCTTATTAGCAAATTTTGGATGCTACAACTATCCCCTCCTTACAGAAATTTCATCATCGAAATTACCTGAACAACTCGGGATACCGCTCCCGCATCTCTGATTCAAGTTCCCATGTCGCCTCCTCAACCTTGCTGTTCCTCCACAGCACTTTCACCAAGGCGATGGTCTTGCTTCGCAAGACTTTATTCTTCTGATCGAGAATGTGAACTGGCTTCTCCTCTTAAGACAAATCCTGATCTAGCTCCAAATTCTCATAACTCAGAACATGTGTCGAATCAGACATATACTTCCAGAGCATGGGCACTGAAACACGTCATGAACCCCTGATAAGGCTGAAGGCATCACCAATCTGTAAGCTACCTCTCCAACCCGCTCCAGAATTTCAAAGGGGCCCAAAAATCTAGGGCTCAGCTTGCCCCGAACACCAAACCATTTCACACCTCTCAAAGGTGAAACCCTAAGAAACACATGGTCACCAACCTGAAATTCCATGCTCCTGCGTTTCAGGTTTGAATAACTCTTCTGGCGACTCTGGGAGGTGAACATTCACGCTCTAATCTTCTCAATCGCCTCATTGGTCCTCTAAACCATCTCAGGACCCAAATAACTTCTCTCACCCGTCTCATCCCAATGGATAGGTGATCTACACTTCCTTCCATAAAGCATCTCATACGGAGCCACTCCGATAGTCGCCTGATAACTGTTGTTGTACGAGAATTCAATCAAAGGGAGATACTTACTCCAAGATCCCCCAAAATCTAACACACAGGCTCGCAGCATGTCCTCCAATATCTAAATCATCCTCTCAGACTGCTCATCTATCTGAGGATGATAAGCGGTACTAAATCGTAACTGCGTGCCCATAGCCCTTTACAGACTTTTCCAAAACTTGGAGGTGAAGGTGGGGTCCGTGTCGGATAATATCAACCTTGGAGCCCCATGAAGTCGAACAATTTCCTTCACATATAACTCGGCATACTGCTCTACAATATAAGTCGTTCTGACAGGTAAAAAGTGGGCGGACATGGTATACTTATCCACAATCACCCACATCGAGTCATGCTGACCAACGGTCTTCGGCAAACCAACCACGAAGTCCATGGTGATATCTTCCCACTTCCATTCTGGAATCCCAGAGGCTGCAGCAATCCTCATGGCCTCTGATGTTCAGCCTTCACCTGCTGACAAGTTAAGCACTTGGCCACATAATCTACCACATCCCTTTTCAAGCCCGACACCAATACAAAGCTCTCAGATCTTGGTACATCTTCGTCGTACCCAGATGCAAGGAATAGGGAGTGGTATGTGATTCATCTAAAATCTCCTGTCGAATATTAGAATCCATCGGAACACAAATTCGACCCTTGTACTTCAGCAACCCCATCTCTGAAATAGAAAAGTCCTTAGCTGCTCCGACTAAGACGTTCTCTTTGTGACCTCTCAACTGGGAATCTTTCCCCTGCGCCTCCTTGATCCTCTCAAGGAGTGTAGACTGAAGAGTGATGTTGGCTAACCGGCCAACCACTAACTCTATACCCACTCTAGTCATCTCCTCAGCTAGCGTATCGATATCTGTCTCGAACTGACCAACTGTCCTAGGCCTTTCTGACTCAATGCATCAGCCACTACATTAGCCTTCTCAGGAAGGTATAGGATATCACAGTCATAATTCATAACCAACTCTAGCCACCGTCTCTGGTGCATATTCAGATCCTTCTGAGTAAAGAAGTGCTTCAAACTCTTGTGGTCAGTGTATATCTCACACTTCTCACCCTATAGATAATGTCTCCAAATCTTAAGTGGAAATACCACCGCTACCAACTCCAGATTATGCGTGGGATATCTCTGCTCATATTCTTTCAACTGTCTTGATGCATAGGCTATCACCTTACCAGCTTGCATTAGCAAACATCCCAAACCCTGTCTGGAAGTATCACAATAAACCATGAGCTTCTCATTATCTGTCGGCAGACTCAGCACTGGCACTGTGATCAGTCGTCGCTTCAACTCTTTGAAACTGTTCTCACATCTGTCTGTCCAAACATACTTTGTCTTCTTCTTTGTCAATTCTATCAACGGTGTAGCTATCCTGGAGAATCCTTCAACAAACCGCCGATAATATCCTGCCAATCCCAGAAAACTCCTCACTTCGGGAACATTACTCAGTCTAGGCCAATCTCTCACTGCCTCAATCTTACTTGGGTCAACCAAAATCCCTTCCTTACTGACAATATGGCCCAGAAATGAAACTTACGGTAGCCAAAACTTAGACTTGTTGAACTTAGCATGTAACCTATGCTCCCTTAATCGCTGCAATACCAGACGCAGATGCTGCTCATGCTCTGACTCTGACTGAGAATACACCAAAATGTCATCGATGAACACAATCACAAACTTATCCAGATAGTCCTTGAAAACCATGTTCATCATATGCATAAAAGCTGCTGGGGCATTGGTTAATCCAAAGGACATAACCAGGAATTCATAGTGTCCATACCTTATGCGGAAAGCGGTCTTTGGTATGTCCTCTTCTTTGATTCATAACGGGTGGTAACCTGACCGGAGATCAATGTTGGAAAACACTGTCCTTCCCTATAGCTGGTCAAATAAATCGTCGATCCTGGGCAGTGGATACTTATTCTTAATGGTCAACTTGTTCAGCTCCCTGTAGTCAATACACATCCTAAGAGATCCATCCTTCTTCTTGACAAACAACAATGAAGCACCCCATGGCGAGAAACTCGGTCTGATGAACCCCAAATCCAATAACTGCTATAACTGAATCTTTAACTCCTTTAACTCTGCCGGAGCCATTCTGTAAGGTGTGCTAGATACTGGCTTCGCCCCTAGTGCCAACTCTATAACAAACTCGATCCCCCGTTGTGGCGACAACCCTGGAAAATCTACTGGAAATAAATCTAGAAACTCACATATCAATCTGGTCTCACCCGACCCAACTGACACAACCCTAGAGGTATCCATAATGTTCGCTAGGAATCCTATGCAACCTTCCTGCATCAGGTCTCTAGCCTTCAGTACTAAAATCATAGGTCCACTAACTATCCCCACAAATACAAAGGGTACCTCCCTTTCTAGTTCAAAAGTCACCATCCTGCGCTTGCAGTCAGTTGTCACCCCATACTTCGATAACCAATCCATCCCTAGAATCATATTGAAGTCATCCATCTCTAACTCAATTAGATCAACAGAAAATTCCCTTCCGCCCTGACGGCCACTAGAAGCACTCCGTGCCTTCCTATCAGAACTGGGAGGAATAAAGGACTCTAGGGCCTTCCTCTTCTGCTCATTGGATCCACTCCCCCGACTAGATACAATAAAGGAGGCACTGTCCTCCTGACATCGCGCCTAACATTGCTCTCTTTTAAAATCTGGTCCTCGGCCCCCTCAGCTGTAAGGGCCTTATCCACAACCTGAGTGTAGGTAGTAGTCTCTGGATCCAAGGTGATCTTTACATCACGGGTGATCATAACGTTCAATCCCCGTATAAACCTGTCTCTTCTTGCCACATCATTCGACACTAAATCTAGCACAAAATTTGCCAATCGGTCAAACCTCAAAGCAAACTCAGTCACGGTCAACTGATTCTGAGTCAGGTTGATGAACTCATCAACTTTCGTAGCTTGGACTGCAACACTGTAATATTTCTCGTTGAATATGTTCCTGAACTCTTCCCAAGTCATAATGGTCACATTCCTTCTCTGAACCACTACATCCAACCAGATGCGGGCATCCACTCTGAACATGTAGCTAGCACAAGCTACCTTCTCATTCCCCTCAACCCTCATAAAATCCAGAATTGAGGAAATCATATTCATCCACTGCTCTGCCCACAGTGGGTCTAATCCACCCTCAAAGGTGGGAGGATGCTGTTTCTTGAGCCTCTCATATAAAGGTTACCACCTGTTCTCCACAATAGGTTGAACAAGTACTGGCGCCAAAACCTATTGAACTGGCAACCCAGTGACCTGCGGAGGGGCCTGCTATCTCAACTGTCAAAGTCTTCCTTTGTTCGTTGCAGTCTTGCTTCCATTTCGACAAACATCTGTTGCCAATTCTGTGGGGTAGGTGGAGGGTCCTGACCCTGGTTGTCATCCTCGGCCTTACTGCCACGGAGTTTAGATGATTGATGAGGCATCTCAACAAATATGCCTGCAATCAACGACACTGCTCGTCAGGCATGATAATAACATCAAAAACCACCTTCCAATCACATCATCCAACCACAAACAACAATCCACATAACGCACAGCTAGCATATAGCATACAACGGGTCATGCCTTAGCATCATGCATATGTTAACTCATTCATCATGCTCTATAAGAAATAAGCAGACAAATAAGGCATTTAAACACATATTCAAGCATTTAAGTCAATTATTACCAACCAACCCTGAGTCGAGCTTGTCACTGACAGCGAGCGTACACGTTCGGTCAATCTCTAGAAACCATAAACCTTGGCTCACTCTGATACCATGTTGTAACGCCCTACTTCCTTAGAGCCGTTACTAAGTGAGTTTAAAATGTGCATTTAACTCGCTACTCGAGGTTTTAAGGAAAAAGTGTGAATAAACCATAATGAGAGTCATAAACTTTGAAAATAATTCTATTTACTAAAAATCATAAAACGTTTAACATTTGGGATCCCAAAATACTGTTTAGAAATATTTACAACTCAAAAATATAATCAGAGTAGGCTAAACGACAAAATCTAGGTTCACTACAATCATCTTCGAAAATACCCCTGGCCGTGGCAGCCAGGTAGGCCAAACATGTACGCGCCGCTTCATGCTCTCCGTACTCATGGTTGGTAAATTTTTCCCTTGCCCTTACCTGGACCACAGAGCACCCGTGAGCCGGAGCCCAGCAAGAAAACCCTCACAAGCAGATAAAATATGCAAATCAAACACTCAGCATATAAACATGCCATCAATAGGCTATACACATACGGCCATGCCGTCCCAAGCGCTTTACCAGGCCCTGGGTTCGCGGTCCACACCGTAAGGATATCCGAGGTATCCTTTAGGGTCTCGCCCTGGAAACTCGCACTCCGCGTGCTAAACGTTGCTCCCAGCCCCGTGCTACGCTCGACCTTACGCTCCACATGCTTAACGTCGTTCTCGACCCCTTGCCGTTACCCGTCTTGCCGACCTTGGCCTGCGGCGTTCCCGGCTCTTGCCGAACATTCACACATATGAATACATAGCATAATAAAGCACATACCAAACATGAATAAACTCAATCAAAGGGCTACGCCCTGCAACACAATCATATAGGGCCCTGCCCTACATACAAGCTCTGTGGGAACAACAGTTTTCTTACCTGTGTGCCGAGCTACCTAAGCACCGCGATCACGAGCACAGTCCTCTAACCTGAGCCTTGAAGAAATCCTAGTCACAACACATGAACCATAATCAACCATCATGTTCTAATCCATTTAATAGTTTCGAGTCATAATTCTAACCTCCGGGACCTTGGTTTCTACCAAACTGGGTAGTAGGAACCTTCCTGAGCCTTAACGTTCAAGTTCCCAAGCTAAAAACCCTCAGTTTGCCAAAAATCCACATTTGGGCTGCGGCTCAGCCTCCCTTAAGTTACACGGCGTGCCCCTAGAAAGAGATAAAATTGCCTCACATCTGCCAGCCTAGGGCCGCGGCGCCTAAACCTTGCGCCGCGACGCCTGGTAAATTCCCTAGAAGGCCACTAGCCTAAAAACGCAAGCAGGCCGCGACGCTGAAGAACAGGGCCGCGACGCGAGCCCGAAACCCAGAATTCCCATGCAAACTTTTCGAGCTAACTCCCCTGAAATCATTCTAAACACACCCCAACAACAGAATTGAATCCCATAATAACCCTAATACACTTTAGGCAACACATAAACTCAAAGAAACCAACCAAAATCCTATTCTAACTCAAGTCCAATTATCTAAGCTTTAACCCCTCAAACTTCAGCAAAACAGAGGAAAATTAAACAGAATTCGAGCTTAGATCCTTACCTCAAGAACATTTCGACTCTCAGCTATCTTTAACCTTGATCCTTGCTTTGATTTCCCCAATTTGCAGCCTCAAATCCAAAGCTTTCCCCTAAAAATTCCTTTGGCAAGTTTGAGAGAAAACAAGAAAAAGAGAAGAAAAAGAGTTTGGGTTAGTTCCTCTAAAAACTCAGAACATGTCCTTAGTTTATTTTATTTAACTTAGTCTCTAAGGTTACCTCAAAGGCTCGAGGTACTGAAAACGTCCCCGAGGGCAAAATGGTAATTTTCCCTAATATTCCCTCCTAAACATTCTAACCTCAAAGATATCTCTAAATATTTATTTCCATAACCCGATAACCCCATAAAACATCTAATACACGAATTACCCCTTGACTCGCCCCGAGTCGGATTTTCAACCCCGATGTGACTTTCTGGCTGACAGTTCCCAAGGACTGTCTCGGATTGTGCTTGTAACGCCCCAACTCCTGGGACCATTACGGTGTGCCTTGTAAATAGTGCTAAACTCGCTAATCGAGTCATTTGGCCAAAATCGTGATCTAAGTATGATTAGCGGTTTAGGGATTAAACATTTTGGTTAAGGTGTAACGTTTCACTAGAACGTTTAATATATACATTGGGATCCCAAAAATATAAATTTCAGAGTTTATTACAGAAAGTATTTACAACAGGCCGTTCTAAGCGGCAAAACAGGGTTCAACCCTAGTTCCACTTTAAACCTCGGCCGTGACGATCGAGCAGCTGCATATGTACACGTCATCACCTAAGCTCTCCAACTCAAGGGTGGTCCAGCTTCCTCTTGCCTTTACCTGCACCACATAGCACCCGTGAGCCGAAGCCCAGCAAGAAAACATAACACTTTTCATAAACATTATCAAATGATTATCATTATAATCACACTGAATATAAAGCTTTCAAACCAATGAATAACACATGATTTTAGCGGGAGAGTGGCTGTTAAGTAAGCCACTAGCCTCCAAGCTCTCTTTTCTAGCGGGAGAGTGGCTGCTAGGTAAGCCACCCGCCTCCAAGCTCTTTTTTGTAGCGGGAGAGTGGCTGTTAAGTAAGCCACTAGCCTCCAGGCTCTGTTTTCTAGCAAGAGAGTGGCTGATAGGTGAGCCACTAGCCTTCAAGCTCTGTTTTGTTCATCGACCCTCAGGGTCGGTCAGGCATTAATGCTCCTTGAGCCATTCAATGCTAGTAGTCGATTAGATCTAATCTCTGTTGGCTTGCGTGATTCACGCTAAGACCGTTCTGACAAGTAAGTCAGCGCTTCCTGACCTGTGTCCAGTATCACTGCCGAACCTGACAAGTAAGTCACAGCTTCACAGCTGATACTAACATTTTTGTCGATTCTGTATTCAATCCATGTCCATACACAAGTAAGCAATGCTATCAACATGTATCATATGCCAGTTACTCAGGAACAGGGCATTCAACATGCTTACTAAACAGTTCCTAGCATAGTCATGATCACGCACAAACTCAGAGACTCAAGCTCTGACCAATCTCATATTCATCATTCATGGCATGCCCTAACCACATGTTTCTCGTGCATTACATGCATCACACTTAATTATCCAGCATGCCTCAACAATAGTCATATGGAAATGGGCAAGATCGCCAAGCATTCATTATGCTAATAATGTTTACATTTAAACATCCAACATGCATCGATCATAGCCATGCATGTCATACTCAATAGCCAATCAACATGCACCATAATAGCCATGCATGTCATGCTCAATAATCAACCAACATGCATCCATAATAACCATGCATGTCACATTTACACAGGGTGCAGTTTTCTTACCTTGGGTTCGAGCGAGAATTAATAAAAGAAACGACCTTTGAGAACGATCGGATTTTAGTCCTTTAGCGGTCACCTAGTCATAACCAAACATATAGGGTACCATTAATAAAATGAATAATAAAATGTTCCCAAACCAAAACCTAACCTCTGAGACCTCAAATACTACTCAACCGGGTAGTAGGTTCAACCCCGAGGCCTAAGGCTTGAATCCCCAAGCTAAAAACCCCATTCTGGCAAAAATGACCTTAAGGGCCGCGGCCCTCCTTTGCCATGCCACGGCCCGCCCCTTAGACAGAGGTGCCCAAACCCAGCTTGCACCAAGGGCCGCGGCTCTCCTTGGCCATGCCGCGACGCAACCCCAGTTCATCCAAAATGACAACTCGCACACCAGAATTCTCCCCTGCACTTCCCTTAGAACCAGTCCCTTAAACCATCTCTAAACCTCCTCCAAACATATAATTAAACCCCCAAATAACACCCTTAGCTTACCCTCATCAAACCCTAATCAAAACAACACAAGAACCTCCTTTGATTCACACTTTCCACATCAAAGTTCTAAGGCTGAAACCAACAACCAAAACAGAGCATATACAAAAACCAGTGGCTAAAAGCTCACCTTAAGTTCAGGTTATGGTGCTCTTCAACAGTGGAACACTCTCCCAAAGTATCAAGGCTTAGCTCCCAAGCTCAAATCCTCAACAAGCTCACAAAATCACACAAGGAAGATGAGGGAGAGGGAAGGTACGGGAAGGAAGGGAGAAGGGTGAAGATAGACTCTGTTTCTATCCTGTTTCCACAGCTTTCCTATGTGATATATATCCAAAACCCAAAATGACCAAAATACCCTTAAGCCAACAAAAGCCTCTAAACCATTTCAAGGGTAAAATTGGTACTTTCCGCCTATCCCGTTAATCATAATTAACGCTTCCCAATTCCCACTAATCTCCATATTCTCAAATACCAATAAATCACATCCCATTACCCTTTAATTCCCGGTAATGCTCTAATCATTAACATCACCCCGAGACTCACCCCGAGCCCCGAACTTAAGCCCGTTATGACTAGACCGAACACTTACATCTCATGATCGTCTCATGTCGAAAAGCTTGAACCAATCCACATACAATGTGGTAAAATTATATTTAATCTCAACCATGCACCCAAAATATACAATTACGCCCACAGTGGCCAAATTACCAAAATGCCCTTGCATTTAAAATATAAGCCCATATGCATGCATTCACCATCATATAATAATATAATTCACATAAACATGCATATAATCATTAAATATCACAATAAATAAATTATGGCCCTCCCGGCCTCCTAATCAAGGTCCTAAACCTTATTAAGAAATTTGGGGCATTACAGTGCTACACAGATATATCACAAGTATATCGTATTTACCACATTTATAACATTTATGCCCTCAACGGGCTAAAATTACAAACATGCCCCTAATAACCAGATGGGGCCCACATGCATATTTAATTCACCTAAACATGCATTTCTATTCACATACGCATCAAATTCGCATATAATAATAAATCACTTATTGCCCTCTAGGCACACTAATCAAGGCCCTAAGCCTTATTAGCAAATTTGGGACGCTACAAATACCCATGCCGATGCCCTCGCAAAGATGGCTTCTACTAAGGATGGGGATATTCTTGAATCAGTGCCTATGGAATACTTACAGAGGCCAAGCATTATTTATTCAAATGTTCTTATGATCAGCATCCCAAAGGAGTCATGGGCTGACCCAATTGTAAGCTACCTGAGTGATGGAGTTTTTCCAACAGACAAGAGGGAGGCTCGGAGGCTGGTGTACAAGGCTGCCCGATACACCTTAGTAGACGGGATCTTGTATAAGTGAGGGTTTTATGTGCCGCTCTTTCGGTGTGTTGGTGAAGAGGAGGCGATGAAAGTGCTGTATGAAATACATGAGGGCGAGTGTGGCAACCATGCGAGTGGACCATCCACGGCTCGAAAAACCATGAGGCAAGGGTACTACTGGCCCTCCATGGAGAGGGATGCAAAGGACTTCGCGAGAAAATGTAACAAATGCCAGAGACATGCAAACTACTCCCGAAAACCCCCGAATGAGTTAACTAGCCTGACCAGCCCTTAGCCTTTTGCTATCTGTGGGATAGACCTGATCGGTGCCCTTCCCGCAGGCAGAGGTGGAGCAAAGTACGTAGTCGTAGCCATAGATTACTTCACCAAGTGGGTTGAACCAGAACCTCTAGTAAAAATAACGGCCAAGCATATCACCACCTTTGTCAACAAATTCATTGTCTGCAGATACATAGTGCCCTACAAAATTATTTCTGACAACGACACCCAGTTTGAGGGGGAAACATTCGAGGAGTACAATAGGGAGAGAGGAATAAGGAAAAGCTTCTCAGTTTTTGTGCATCCACAGGCCAATGGGCAGGTGGAAGCCATTAACAAAGTCCTTAAGAAGAACTTAAAAACAAAGCTACAGAAGATGAAGGGAGCCTGGGTTGAGGATCTACCTAATGTGCTTTGGGCTTACAGGACCACCCCGCGCAAAACCACTGGGGAGACCCCTTTCGCCTTAGCATACAGATGTGAGGCTATTCTCCCGATTAAGATGAATGTTAACTCCTTTAGAATACAGGCATACGAGGACAAGGTCAACCATGAAGAAATGGCCGAAATCTTAGACATGTTAGAAGAAAGAAGGGAAAGGGCACAAATGAGAGTGGCGGTATACCAGCAGCGGGCAGCAAGGTACTACTGCTCGAAGGTGCGAGAGAGAATGTTCAGGGTAGGTGTAACGGCCCAAAAATTACTAATAAGGCTTAAGGGCCTTGATTAGTGTGCCGGCAGGCCCAATTGGAGGTTATGCGAATCTATGGTGCAAATGCATGCTTATATGATTATTTGGATTAATGTGATGCATGACTATGTGTATTAGTATGCATGTAGGCCCTGATTAGGGTATAAGGGTATATTTATAATTCTAGCCCGCTGAGGGCATAAATGTAAATATTTGTGATAAATGTTGAGACCACATTATTATGTGAATATATTTGTAGCTTGTGACTCGAGGCGATCCTACCAAGCGGTTTAGCGGGAAAGTCACAGCGGGGATTTATACCCGGCTCGGGGTGAGTCTGGGGGTATATTTGAGAATTTGAGAAGTATATTGGAGATTATTTGATATTGAGAAATATAATTGATGATTAGTTAGGTATCGGGAAGTAAGCGGTAAATATTAAGGACACTCGAGGAATTAGCGGGAATTGGGAGTAATGACGAAAATGCCCTTAGAGTGATTTAAAGGTTTAGTTAATATTGGGAGGGCAATGTGGTCATTTGGCTAACTAAGGGATAGGTTATATTCCGCTTTATGGCTTTAGTGGAAGTTGTAGATAGACTTAGAAGCTAAAGGAAAAGAAAAGAAGAAGGGAGGAAGGAAAAAAAAACAGAACACTTCGAGCAATCACTTTCTCTCTCTTGGTTGGGTCACCTCTTCACCATTCCTAGAGGAATTTGAAGCTGTGAATTCTGAGGGAGTCACAGCTAAGCTTTGGAACCTTGATCCTTGAAGAAGTTGTAGAGGGTTAGCTGGGATTAACCATCAAATTACGGGAGTTAAGCTTGAAGAATTGAGGAGCTAAAGGCTGGAGGGATGCTAAGGGTAACCCAGGGTCGAATTCCCAATTTGAGGTAAGAAATTCTGAGCTTGAACACTTGAATTTCTAGGCTGTTCTAGTTTTCTGGTTGAGTTCTTGAGTCTTGGAGTCAAATCTTGGTTTTCTTTGTTTAAATATGCATGTGGCTAAGTTTTGGGTTGTTGGGCCATTTGGGATGAGGTGTAGTGATTGGTAGGCTTGCTTTGAAGTATAGATGAGGTTTGGAAGGGCTCCAAGGGGTTTTGGCTCGAGAAAATCGAAGAAGGAAAAAACAGGGTGTTGCTGGTCTGTGACTAGAGCTGTAGCGCTAGCCTTTGGGCGCTACAGCGCTAGGCTTGAGTTTCCTGGTTCTTTTGGTTCTGTTTGTAGCGCTATAGCGCCCTCTTTGTAGCGTTGTAGTGCTACCCTGTTTCCAGAAGAGAGTTTTTGGGTTATTTCTTAGGGTTTTTGCCCGGGGGCTCAGGGTTTGGTTCCACCACCCCATTTGTTGGAATTAGGGCTTCCCGAGGGCTCGGGATGGGTCCTGAGGTTGGGTTTTGAAATTGAGGTTTGGTGATGATTCTAATTTGTGGCTGTGATAAGGTGAATGCTAGGGATCGGAAGGGATGGTGCTTAAGGGTCGTTCTCAATGAATAAAGCTAGCGGAATCAAACGTAAGAAAAATGCACCTGGTTATGTGTTTGTGATGGGACTAAGAGCTCCCTATATATGTATAATGTCATAGATGGTATTATGCCATGGGACATGTGATAAACGACCTAAGGGTGCCGTAAAAAATACTTGTGCACAGGGCGTGGCTCGGCCACTGGTAGCCGAGGACAACTAAATATTCACTGAGCTCGGTTTAAGCGGGCCGGAGTCAGTGGGAGAAACAGAGGGTGTGGCCTAAGGGCATTAACCCTGGTTATCATATGTGGTTTGATTATTGATATGAAATGATGCACTTAGTGTGTTGAATACTTGATTAATATGAATATCTAGAATGTTGATTATATGAGTAAACTGTATGAGTTATCTGGTTGCCTATTTGATGATTATGCTATGTTATTGTGCTTTCTTGTTGGGCCTTGGCTCACGGGTGCTGTGTGGTGCCGGTAAAGGCAAGAGCAAAGTGGACCAGACCTGAGATGGAGAGCTTTGGGGCTGAATGTACATAGTCAGCTGATCGGTCGCCACGGTCGAGGAGTGACATAGGATGGGAAAAGCCTAAATGTCTGTTTTTCCCTTAGAGTGGCTAGTAGCTATACTTTTGTTATGAATTTTTGTAAACTGTCTTTAAAACGTTATAACTTTTGGGATCCCATGTACTAAAATGTTCAAATATATGAAAAGAAACTTTTGTGGCCAAACTCGTTTAACCCTAACTCAATTATAGTTTCAGTAACACGTTTTTAACTAAATGACTTGATTAGCAAGTCTGGCACTTTCATAAACACACAGTGTAACGGTCTTGGCTATCCAGGGCGTTACAACTTGGTATCATAGTGTCCTAGGTTTAAGGGTTCCTGAAGAATGGTTGGACATGTACATTCGCCGCGAAAGACAAGCTCAACTCAGGGTTTGGTAATTGTGTATATGGTTATATGCTTAGATGAATAGAATGGAATATGAATGTTGATATCTGCTTGATTAATAGGGAGCATGAGATAATGATAGGGCCTGGCACTTAACTATTGTATGATGAGATTGAAGCGTGCTGATTAGCATTGCTGTCGCATGTTGATGAATATATTGATAATGGTTTGCATACTGAGTGTATGTGGTTAATTGCCTAAATTGAATTCATAGGTCATATCTGTTTATTGGCTTATAGAAAGCATGGTAAAGTGCGAGCATACTGGGTTGCAATAATAACTCGGTAGCTAAATGTATAGTATTGTGGATCTATGCTTAATATGCTTAATGTGTGCATGATAACTGTGGTTATTTCGGGCCTAGCTGTGGATTGGTTCAGAGTATGAATCTCAGGGTTGAGGAGTCTAGTCAGCAGTGGTGGATGAACTTGAATGGTTTGTGCCTGGGATGGTTAAGTTGACATGGCATTGTCTTATAGGGGGACTGTAGATAATAGTTGGAGTTGGAGACCTCCATCTGTCCCTGGAAGCTGCAGCAGATGATCGCTAGTATGTGAGTAAGCTGTGGGGTTTAATAGTTGAGACTAGGTAGAAGAGCAACAGACTTCTATGGGAAAAGAGCTGTTTTGTATGCTTTGACAGTGAGGCCATCAGTGTTGGTTTGTTGTGTGATTATGGACAGATAAGGGTACTTTATGGAAGGCCTAAAAGGTGTTATCCCTTGATTTTGAGGAAAGTTTGGATTGCCTAAGAATTGGTCAGCGGATGGGTGAAGTTAATTCCATCCTCGGTTATATGGAGATGAGAGGTCGTGACTAAGGGGTTGTGTTAAGTATTTGTGGCAGAAGAATGCCTGGAAATGGTACTTGGATCGAGACATTAGTATGATGGGTTGGAAAGGACTCAGATGGTGAATTGATAAAAGAGGTTATAAAGATAAGGTTTGAGTTGCGGAGACTGGTAGGCTTATAGGCTTGATTTGGAATGACAAGGTGACAACAGTGGATGTCAATGAGTTTTGTGAGTTGGGTAATTCACTTTGGGAAACTGATACAGGCGGATGTAGTTGGAAATGATAATCACCCATTTAAGGAATAAACTCTGGAATAGTCCAGAGCATTTGGGCTGCTTCGATGTAAGAAATCATCATTTGTATTTAGGTAGCACAGAGGGCCATGTTATTCGAAGGTCTGTGAAATGAGGTATAGAGCACGAGTGCTAGAGTTACAGATGGCAGTGCTTCCATTGGTGGAGTTTAGTAAGGATAGATTCTTGGTAATTAAGTAGAAGAACCCAGGAAAGTTCTATGGCTCCTGGTTTTGTCAGGAAGGGGGAATCTGATTGACAAGACAATTCTCAGGATAGTGATAGGGACCAGTGAAGTTATTTATTATGCACCAAAGGCAGGAGGTGCCACTTGGGAGGATGTCAGGTGAGGGCACGATTTCTACATGGAATGATTCGATATGTTAGGATGGATTTCCCATGGTTAGGGGATGGAAGACTGGAATGTCTTGTTACATTTGAAGCCGGGGTTAGTTCCTCAGAGTTGATCGGTTAATTGGAAAGTTCACGTTTCTGGTTATATAACGAGCTGGAAGAGTTCGATGTTGAGAATGTCCCAAGAAAGATTCAGATATAGAGAATATGCCTCAAGGGTATCATGCGAGGGACTGACGGTACTAGTATTTGTTAAGAAGAAGTTAGACACTTCTGGAAGGGGAAATGGAATACAAGTAATAGAGTGGTTCATGGGAGAGCAATAAGCCTTGTCATGTGGAAGCCTTGAGCCAGGGTGAGAGATAATTTGTTAAGAGACAACTATGGATTGTAGGGGATATCATTTGAAGCACTCTAGTTTGACTGAATGGAAACTAAGCTGCTCAGTAGGGATCCAGATAGATATACATGGAAGGATTGGTACGCTTCAGAACTCGGCTACGGATAGGTTCAGTATCAGGGACATTATGGAAGATGAGAATGGCTTGACAGGAAGAATTACTGAAGCTGTCGAAGAAGCTTGACTTCGGGGTGGATCAAATAGAGCATCGTATTGCTGGAATTGTTAGCATCGTCTGTTAAGGATAAAGAGTTTAAATACCCGGTTTCAAGACAGGACAATGTCTCCAGGAATTGATCTACGATCTGGTTATTTCCAGCTGGGGATCAAGGAAAGAGACATTTCAAGAATTATACCGGGTAGGGTGTGATGAATTGGTAACAAAGGTTCTTAGTTGATTCAAGCATCAGTAACTCGGGTAAGTTCTACAAGCAGAAAATATAGGAACGGTACGGAAAAATCTCCTTCAAGGTTTACGGATGGTATGATGGACTACTCCCAGTCATAAGTAGAAAGCGAACGACTATTACACTGAAGATGTTAGTATTAAGGAGGCAGGGTCACAGGTGAAGCTCCATGAAGTGTCAGTTTGGTCTTGCCAGGGGTATTCAGAATAATGCTACAAGAAGAAGAGGGAACAGGTATGAAGAGATTTGATCTGAAGCCACAGAGAAGCCACAGAGAAGCTACTTAAGAACGTTAGAAGGATAGGAAGCACAACAAGACCGATAAACGCGTCATCTACTACATAAGTGCCTTCGCAAACAGCTACACCAGAAATTAGAGGCGCAGCACAACTTAAAGTTAGATTGAATCAATAGTGTTAGATCAGAAGTTCAGAAGACAGAGTAGGAATTGATTAGCGCTTAGTGATGCAGGAATATACGTGTAACGCCCTGGATAACCAAGACCGCTACACTGTGTGTTTGAAATAGTGCAAGACTTGCTAATCAAGTCATTTGATTTGAAATGTGTTTCTAATGACACAAACATATTAGGTTAAAAAGAATTTTGGTCATAAACGATTAAATTTTTATAAAAAAACAAATGTTTAATACATGGGATCCCAAATCAGGGTTTAAATGACGTAAATACAAAATTCTTAATCACAAATAAGTAACCCAGCCACTCTAATGGAAAAATATACATTTTAGGTCCCTGTCCCTGAACAAATCCTCGACCGTGGTGGTCGAGCAGCTGACGATGTACACCTCGCCCCCAGAGCTCTCCAACCCATGGTAAACTTGCCTTTCCTGCACCATGTAGCACCCGTGAGCTGAAACCCAGCAAGAAACATAATATCATAACATAACAGTATTAGCAGCTAAACAGTTCACAGATCATAATCCAATAATCACAAAGCATTAATCAGTTCCATCAAGTTATAAAATACATTCAAGGATGCACACTGGTCATTAACCAATAATTCAGCTCCATCTCACTTATCAAATCACAGACAATAATCCACAATAGACACATGTCAAGCAATAACTAGGGTTAATGCCCACAGGCCGCACCCTCTATTTAATTCACTGCCTTTGGCTCACTTAGGCGAAGCCTAGTGACATACCCACTGACTCTGGCCAGCTTAACCGAGCTCAGTGATTAATAAGCTGTCCTCGGATACCAGTGTCCGAGCCGCGCCATGTGAGCAAATATTGATTTCGGCACCCTTAGGCCGCTTATCTCTTGTCCCCGTGGCATAATACCACCTCATGACATTTATACAATTATAGGGAACTCTTAGTCCCAACATATTCTCATAACAATACATTCAAATATAGGGAACACATAGTCCCATCCTATCCACCTACACAGGTGCAGTTTTCTTACCTTGATTCCAAGTGCTTTAATTAGAAAGGACGACCCCCGAGCACGATCCATTCCCGAGCCCTAGCTTATCACCTAGTCACAACCAAGATAATGGATTCCAATAATATTCACATATAGGTTTTCATGTACAAAACTAGCTTCCGGGAAGTCGAATCCCACCAAGCACGGTGGTGAGATTGATCCCGAGCACCCTAGGCTCGATCCCCGTACTTTAAAACCTTGAACGTTCAAGTATGCATCTAAGGGCTGCGGCCCCTAAAGCTTAGCCGCGGCCCTGCCCTCAAAACAGAACCAAGGCCCTCCCTGAAAGAAGACACGCGCCGCGGCCCTTGCTTGGGCGCCGCGGCGCTCCCCCTTGGCCGAGCCCTCCTGGCTCATCTTCATCCTAGGGCCGCAGCGCTCTAGAACAGAGCCGCAGCCCTTCCCTTCTAACCCAGAATTTCCCCCATTTCTTACATCCAAAACCTCATCCAAACCCACTTTAAACAATCCCCACAACACAACTCAATTATCCCAACACTCTAGCATGCTTCCAATAGTAAAACCAAGCAGAAATCTAGGCTAAAAACCCCTCAACACATCATTTTAATTTATGAGACTCTCACACCCAAGAACTTCAAAACCAGTCAGAAAATCTCAGAGATTCAAACATTAAAACTTTAATTTCAAACTCACCTTTGCTGTAGAATCAATCCCCCAAGTAAAACTGAGCTAACTCCCAAGCTCCAAGCCTCAATTCAACCGTTAAATGTCAAAATCCACAATCTCTTCAAAACCCAGCATAATCACAGAATTTAACCATTATAAACAAACTCATAGCTTACCTTTACTCTTCCTGGAATCCTCAGCTAATCCCTGAGTTAAGCTCCTAAATCATAGTTTCAAATTCTCTGAATTCCAATCAAATTCCCCTTAATTTTCTGTAGTTCCTCTTGAGAGAAAGAGAAAAGGAAAATGACAAGAGGGAAGGCTGAGGCTAAGTCGGTTTCTCTAAGTTTCTAAATAATTCCTTTGTTTTGTTTTATTAACTTAAGCTTTAAGGTTACCTCAAGGCTCAGGGTGCCAAAAATATACCCGAGGCAAAAATGGTAAAATCCACCAGTATTCCCACCTAGACTTCCTAACCTCAAATATATCTCCATATATTTATTTTCATACCTCGATAGTCTAAATAACTACCCGACACCTAAAACACCCCTGACCTGTCCAAAGTCAACTGTTAAACCCCTTTTTAACTTTTCTCGCTATCAAGCTCTAGGATCGCCTCGTGCCGAAAGCAACAAACACACATATATGCATATATATATATCCACCTATCCACTTAATAATGTGTTCTCAACAATTTTATCACACATAATCACGTTTACGCCCTAACAGGCCAAAATAACAATTATGCCCTTACTAGCCAAACGGGGCCCACATACTTATCCAATACCCATATTCATGCTTTCTTACGATTAATTCTCTTAACCTCCAATTATGCCCTCCCGGCACACTAATCAAGGCCCTTAAGCCTTAATAGTAATTTTGGGTCGTTACAATGCGTGTTATAGTGGGATATATAATTGCAGTATAAAGGAACTAACTCTTAATGAAGATATGAAACTGTGACGGGTGCATCATAGGTTGGGGGCACGCCCAGGCTCAGACCGATAAGAGGATGAATCGAGTCTCATGGAAGATAAAACGAGAACATGGTCAATTTACTTGGTGTAATAGGTGGACAGTGTGTGCATAGCGAAAGGTAATGAGCGTTTGGTCATTTGTAAGAAAGATAACATTGAGACCCAGATTTAGTGAAATGTAATGAATGGGTGGATGATTGGTGTTAAGAATCCTCGACTGTGCGAGGAAACGATCTAAATGGAGGCAGATCTCTTACCTGGGAGGTTTGTGTCAGTCAAAAGAACGCCACAGATTGTAACAAAGTGGACAAGGTAATGACTGAAATTGGTATAGCGTTAGTATGTGGTGATGAACGGGTGTGTATTCTTTGGACTATGGAATCCAAAGTGTTGGCTTTGGTGAAAACAGGGAAGAACCCTGATAAGGTATTACAAGTTAAGATATCAGGATCAGATGAATGATCCGATGGGAGCTTGACGTGGAAATGAGAATTCTGAATGGATATCATTCCTCCTCCTAGGGTGCGTTGTACCGGGGGGGATTGAGTGGGTGACAGAATCTAGTACCCTTGGATATTGGAAGGTAAAGTGATATGGTGGTGTATCATAGGAATGAACCGCATTAGACTATAAGTAAGGTGTTTGGACAGAGAAAAGTTTTAACTCAGCTGAATGAGTTAATGTAATTGGTTCAGGTGAACTGGTAATGGGATAGAACGTTGATGATACTAGAATGAGACCCTATAGTTTTCCAAGTCTTGGGAAGGAACTAGAGAACGAGATGGGAACCTAGAATTGTTGGTTGATTGTTGATGGAATGGCAATCTGAAAGCTTAACAGTTATTTTAAGAAATTAAGCGTTGAGTATGCGAATGCTTGAGATATTAAGGAAGGTGTAGTCCTTGATGAGTTAGTCACGGTGATGAAAACCAGATTACAATTAAGGTGACATAATATAAGACATGGTAAGATGAGAAGTAAGAGGTACTATGCGAAGTAAAGAAATGAAAGATAGTGGATACTACGGTTTAGTGTTGATTCAAAAGGAAAAACCAAAGAGGTTATGGGAATTCTTAAGGCAGAAGTGTCTGCCTATCCAAGAGGGACATAAAAACTTATAAATTGTCAATTTCGGAATACAGAGACCCGGGATGAGAGATTTGTATGATATTCAGAGAAAGAAAGGGGGAAGTTTTGACTCCCGACTCGGCAGAAATTTTGAAGTTGTACCAAGGGTTAGGCCGGAGGGGCTTATAAACTAACTCCACTTTGGTAGGGGTGTTGACTTATAGGTATTTCTGGTATCATGAATAAGACAATGAAGTGATCGTTATGAACTAAGCAGACCCTGAAGTGTCAGCAGGACTGTGATGCAAGCGGGGGATTAATGAAAGTATGGCTATCAAACAAGATTTTGTAGAAGAAGATTGTTACTCTCATAAGCGTGTTATCGAGGAGTAAAGTAAAGGCATTCAACCTTGGGAATTATGGTCAGAGGTACGAGGTTCACTATCTGATGTCTTTGAATGAATTTCGAGGACAAAATTATTATAAGGAGAGGATAGTTGTAACGACCCAAAAATTACTAATAAGGCTTAAGGGCCTTGACTAGTGTGCCGGGAGGGAACAATTGGAGGTTATGCAAATCTATGGTGCAAATGCATGCTTATATGATTATTTGGATTAATGTGATGCATGACTATGTGTATTAGTATGCATGTAGGCCTTGATTAGGGTATAAGGGTATATTTGTAATTCTGGCCCGTTGAGGGCATAAATGTAAATATTTGTGATTAATGTTGAGACCACATTATTATGTGGATATATTTGTAGCTTGTGAGTCGAGGTGATCCTAGCAAGCGGTTTAGCGGGAATTTATACCCACCTCGGGGTGAGTCTGGGGGTATATCTGAGAATTTGAGAAGTATATTGGAGATTATTTGATATTGAGAAATATAATTGATGATTAGTTAGGTATCGGGAAGTAAGCGGTAAATATTAAGGACACTCGAGGAATTAGCGGGAATTGAGAGTAATGACGAAAATGCCCTTAGAGTGATTTAAAGGTTTAGTTAATATTGGGAGGGCAATGTGGTCATTTGGCTAACTAAGGGATAGGTTATATTCCGCTTTATGGCTTTAGTGGAAGTTGTAGATAGACTTAGAAGCTAAAGGAAAAGAAAAGAAGAAGGGAGGAAGGAAAAAAAAACAGAACACTTCGAGCAATCACTTTCTCTCTCTTGGTTGGGTCACCTCTTCACCATTCCTAGAGGAATTTGAAGCTGTGAATTCTGAGGGAGTCACAGCTAAGCTTTGGAACCTTGATCCTTGAAGAAGTTGTAGAGGGTTAGCTGGGATTAACCATCAAATTATGGGAGTTAAGCTTGAAGAATTGAGGAGCTAAAGGCTGGAGGGATGCTAAGGGTAACCCAGGGTCGAATTCCCAATTTGAGGTAAGAAATTCTGAGCTTGAACACTTGAATTTCTAGGCTGTTCTAGTTTTCTGGTTGAGTTCTTGAGTCTTGGAGTCAAATCTTGGTTTTCTTTGTTTAAAGATGCATGTGGCTAAGTTTTGGGTTGTTGGGCCATTTGGGATGAGGTGTAGTGATTGGTAGGCTTGCTTTGAAGTATAGATGAGGTTTGGAAGGGTTCCAAGGGGTTTTGGCTCGAGAAAATCGAAGAAGGAAAAAACAGGGTGTTGCTGGTCTGTGACTAGTGCTGTAGCGCTAGCCTTTGGGCGCTACAGTGCTAGGCTTGGGTTTCCTGGTTCTTTTGGTTCTGTTTGTAGCGCTATAGCGCCCTCTTTGTAGCGTTGTAGTGCTACCCTGTTTCCAGAATAGTGATTTTGGCTTATTTGTTAGGGTTTTCGCCCGGGGGGCTTGGGGTTTGGTTCCACCACCCCGTTTGTTGGAATTAGGGCTTCCCGAGGGCTCGGAATGGGTCCCGAGGTTGGGTTTTGAAATTGAGGTTTGGTGATGATCCTAATTTGTGGCTGTGACTAGGTGAATGCTAGGGCTCAGAAGGGATCGTGCATGGGGGTCGTTCTTAATGAATAAAGCTAGCGGAATCAAAGGTAAGAAAACTGCACCCGGTTATGTGTTTGTGATGGGACTAAGAGCTCCCTATATATGTATAATGTCATAGATGGTATTATGCCATGGGACATGTGATAAACGGCCTAAGGGTGCCGTAAATAATACTTGCGCACAGGGCGCGACTCAGCCACTGGTAGCCGAGGAGAGTTTAATATTCATTGAGCTTGGTTTAAGCGGGCCGGAGTTAGTGGGATAAACAAAGGGTGCGGCCTAAGGGCGTTAACCCTGGTTATCATATGTGGTTTGATTATTGATATGAAATGATGCACTTAGTGTGTTGAATACTTGATTAATGTGAATATTTGGAATGTTGAGTATATGAGTATACTGTATGAGTTATCTGGTTGCCTATTTGATTATTATGCTATGTTATTGTGTTTTCTTGCTGGGCCTTTGCTCACAGGTGCTGCATGGTGTAGGTAAATGCCAGGGCAAAGTGGACCAGACCTGAGATGGAGAGCTTTGGGGCTGAATGTACACAGTCAGCTGATCGGCCGCCACGGTCGAGGAGTGACACAGGACGGGAAAAGCCTAAATGTTTGTTTTGCCCTTAGAGTGGCTAGTAGCTGTACTTTTGTTATGAATTTTTGTAATTTTTCTTTCAAATGTTATTAATTTTGGGATCCCATGTACTAAAATGTTCAAATATATGAAAAGAAACTTTTGTGGCCAAACTCGTTTAACCCTAGCTCAATTATAGTTTCAGTAACATGTTTTTAACTAAATGACTTGATTAGCAAATCTTGCACTTTAATAAACACAGTGTAACGGTCTTGGCTATATAGGGCGTTACAGTAGGAGACTTGGTACTAAGAAAAGTACTCCCCAACACGAGAGACCCGGGGGCGGGGGTACTAGGGGCAAACTGGGAAGGGCCTTACCAAGTCGCTCAATGCATACTACCAAACACCTATAAACTGGCGCGCATGGATAACACCGTCATACCTCGAGCATGGAATGCGAAACCCCTCAAGAAGTACTACCTGTAAGACTTCCATATCTGATGCAAAGAATATCCATGTTTAGTTTGTTGCATGTTATGTTAACTTAGTAGATAAGAATCAAAGAGGTTACCCAGATAACGTCCCAAGTAGATGTAACCATTTCATGTATTTCATTGTAACCTGCCTACTATAAATGAAATTATTCGCAACTTCGAATATTATTTTTCTTCTCTATTCGAGCATCCACCAAAGTGCCTGTTGGAATAAATTTCACCAAGCACTTGGGGGGGGGGGGGGGGGGGGTAGGACAGGAGGCACGCGTATAGGCAAAAAAAAAATCTCTTATATTCAAAAGGACTAGCTACCCTTATGAATATCAAGGAAATAGTTAAAAAAAAGAAAGAAAGAGAGATGACCTCCAACCAAAGGCTGACACCCCCGCAGGGATGAGGCCGTAAGGAAGGAATCTCCCAATAATTCTAGAATGACCACTATGCTAGCTAGCCAAAATAGGTCCTAAAAGAGACCCTTGAAGAAATAGTACTATGCATAATGACGAGAAGGACGCTTCTCGCAAAAATTAACAAGCGCGCGCAAAGAATATAAAAGGACCCTGAGAACCCAATGGGTCATCATGTCCTTACAAGTATAGTCAAGGTGCACCAGAAAGATTATCATCATCGGATCAAGGAAGTGATATGTAATCCACAAATAATTATAATAAGAGGGACTTACCAAAGTCCCTTATGTTTGATGAACAAAAAAAAAAAAGAGAGAGAGAGAAAGGGGAAATAATATGAGGGATCACATGGTGACAACATATATAAGCCAAATGCAAAGGGATCTACAAGTTTCCATCCCGACCCTTCCACTCAGAGATTTTCCCAACTGCATAATCTCCAAAGGGAGACAGGTCAACGACAGGGTTGGTCCTCCATACGGCATGCAGTGTACACTTAACTATGCCATTCTTAGAATTCACAAGCTTAGCCTCGAGCGCAGTAATCCTCTCATTTAAAGTATGGATGGAAGCTTCCTGCCGGGTGTTGGAGTGAGAAGTCGATTCAGCCTGGGTTAAAGCGACGTCTCTCTAGCGAACTGCCTCGGTCAGTTGACTCGATAAGACATCCTTTGCCGCCTTGGCCATCGAGAGATTCCCCAATGCCTCCTCGAGCTTGCATTGTAGCTGTTGGGTTGATGAAGAGTTTGAGGCGATAAGCCAGTGACTCAGGATAAAAGCCTAAGTAAAGGCAAAAGCATAGAATATAGCCTCGAGGGTCAAGCGACATCAAAAAAAAAAAAATATATATATAAAAAATGAGTAAATCGAATGTCTCGATAAATACCTGCAAGGAAGCTCGCATATAATCATCTTCCAGTTCAGCGTCAGGAACGTCATGTAAGGATCCCCACTCGCAGGTTTCCAAGATGATGGCTCTTGGCTTCCCCATACTGGCTTTCCAGGGGATGGTGTTCAGAAATGGAAGCATAAGCTTGACGGGGGGAAATGTGTACGCCAGCCAAGGAGCGCTTTGACAAGGAAGGGGGCCGAGAAGGTCCTGATCCATCCGCAGAGGTGCGGGGGGGCAAAAGAGTGTGGAGTCATCTCTTTAGGTAAAGAGGCACCCGAGGACGCTCACCTAGAACACCCCCTCCCCCACGAGGGTAGAGGATCCCCAACGAAAGAAGGAATAACAAATTTCCTTTTAGGCACAGAAGGGCAGGGGATAGAGGCGTTGAAAGCAAACTCGTTGCTAGGCATCGATGGTGTCACCCAAGAGGTAACACTGCCGGTATGGTCATCATCGGCCACGTCCCTAGCCTCGCCAGCCAAAGAGTGCAGACACGAGTAGTTCTCAGACTCCACCGCGTCCTCTGTGTCCATATGATCACCCGATAGGAAGACATAGTCCGTATCATCTGCCTCGTCATAATTACCTTCATCATGGCCGTATAGCCATGGACCTGTGGATTCAGATGAGACAGAGCATAGAGAGACGACTTGGTTTGGGGACAACAACTTGTATAAGTGAAGGTTGCTCTCTGTAAAAAGGGCACAGGCATGTTTGCATTTAGCCGGTAGGTCCAGGATCTTCATCACTCGATCGTGAGTCGATGATTTCAAGGTAGAGCCAACAACCCCTACGAGACCTGCCAACAAGAGAAAAGAAATAACCATAGTTAGATAAACCATAAGAGAAGAGCAGAGTAAAAGAGAAACCTCTCATGTATGAACTCAAGGTGAGAATTGTCTTACTTGGAGCGTTGAAGCAAGTGTGTCGGGTGGACACACTATAAGTGAAGAAGTAGTTAGTTTTCCACAAGTCCCTGTTTAAAATAGAGCCCTCCACAAGGAGATGCCCTTTATGGGCCATGGCTTTCTGAAGATGATAGAACCCGGGAGCAGATGAATTTTCCCTAAGAGTGAAATGGTAATGAACCTCGTTCATGGAAGGCCCTCTAGAGTGCACTTGTTGGTACAACACATATAAGCTGGTAAGCATCACCCAAGAGTTGGGGGACAGTTGTAGAGGTGCCAGTTCGAAATAGTTAAGGACTTTCATGAAGAAGGGGTGAAGCGGCAGAGCCCCACTAGATTTGATAATGGAGTCGCTAAAGGTCATAAACCCTTCAGGCGGTTCAGATGCGCGGTCCTCACGCTTTGGGATGAAGAACTTGAGATTTGATGCTAGCTGATGAGCCTTTAGCAAGTTGGTTAGTTTAACACTGGTAAAGGTAGACCTGCCGGCGTCTTCGGAAGTGTCGGAGGATCTCTTTGGCATCTTGGGTACTTGGACAGAGACAGGCAGTTTGTGAGCTATAGACTTTCTTAAGGTCCTGGAAGACCCCCCACGGGTCTTATATCTTCCAACACTCTACTTGACCCTAGGGCGTAAGATCGGGGGCAGGGGAGGAAGCGTGGGTGGGATCATAGAGAAAAACTCATGTTTAACTGATTCACAGTCATCGCCCTCAAGGAGGGGACCCGTACGACTGGAATTTTCATCCCCACAGAGAGAAAAAGGCTCGGGGGGCAAGTTTTCCTCTAGGTAGGCAATTTCAGAAAGACAATCCTGAAGGGCTGAATGTAGTTGGGAAACCTATGTCACATGCCACGGGGAGAAACCTAAACCCTCATCATTAGTAATAGATTCTAGTTCCTTCTCCAGGCCGCGTGCCTTTTGCCTGAGGTAGGACAATCTCTGTAGGTAGAGCATTCGCACACCCCCACAATTAGAGGGCCTGCGAACGTCAGCCTCAGAGTCAGAGGATGACAACTCAATGAATTCAACATTAGAAGAACCTTCGGGACATCGCCTAGACACCATAGGCCAACTAAGACTCAAGGACGTATGTGCGTAAGGGTAACCCTATATCTACAACATGAGTACGTGGGGTATAAGAAAAGGGACTATGCGTATGTACTTGAAGGGCCATAAGAAAAGAGAATGACAACCTCTAAAGAATAAGTGCATGACAGACAATGACCCTACCCCTGTGTAATAGATAAGGGAAACATGCGTATCATTGGAGGAAAGAGGTATACATGGAGGTGTATATATGGATCCATAGGTGCGCGAGGATAGACTTGTGGGGGTGTAAGGTTGGTCGAGCAACAAGCAAGGGTGGGTCCTTAGCAACAAAAGAAATGCAAACCTGATATAAAAAGAAATAAGTTAAAAAAGGAGGATGAATAAGTGAAAAGGAGAGAAAATTACCACAAGAATGTTTCTATGGAGGATAGAACCTTGGAGCTCTTGGAAATGACTTAGAGGTAATACCACTATGCTAAACAAGTTTTGGTGTGGAGAAGTGGGTTTTAGATTTGGGGTATTTATAAGGAAAGTCAAGGCTTTCTAGCCATTGGATCCAATATACATGAATGGTGGAGATCAGGAGTATGGGAAACCTTGGGATCCGCGATTGGAAATGATTGGCCCTTATTCAATCTTATGGACACACATGGATCATCACAAAAGTTGGTTGGATTTTGTGTTTATTTGGACAGTATAAAGAAACACACCATCTAAATCCACTCTGTGCTTCTTCAAGCAACATTGGATAACGCACCTAGGTAGAGCCTCCCAAAACATGCCATCCATATCAAACAAGAGGAGAAGAAAAAGTCTACAAGAACACTTAAAATTGTGCTTATAGACTAGGGGCAAGTGTGAATACGGAATAATTTCCCTTAAAGCTCCCCCCGGTGAGAGTATGAAGACCCTAGGCACACGTCCCTCAGACAAGGGCCTCGCATAGCGAGGTCCAATCCCCGTGTACAGGCCTTCGGGCTTCTTGTGTGATGGTGCTAGGCGGGTGTGAATACAAGAGATTGTCCAAAGGGAAACATCACTTTATGGGCCATGAAGTATGGCCTTGGTAGGCTAAGGGACCAAGCTACATGTTGCAAGAGGGCGGGTACATGAGGCCCTCGCATAGTGAGGCCTTACTTGTCTTGCGTTGAGAGATGTCAAGGGCACCGAAGCCAGGTGCATCGACCGCGTGCGTGCGTCTTGCGACCTCGCCCCTCGCAGCATGCCTCGTACAGCGAGGCTCCCCTCACAACACGCCTCACGCGCATCTCGTGAGCCTGCCCTTCACAACACGCTTCTCACAGCGAGGCTCCCCTCGTGACACGCCTCGCGCATGTCTAGCGAGCTTACCCCTCGCAGCACGCCTCGTGCGCATCTCGTGAGCCTACCCCTCATAGTATGCCTCGCACAGCAAGGCTCCCCTCGCAACACACTGTGCGCGTATCTCGCGAGGCTCCCCTCGCGATATGCCTCGCACAAGGAGGCTCCCCTCGCAACAGGCCTCGCACATCTTGACAGTACGGGTTATGTAACGCCCTGGATAACCAAGACCGTTACACTGTGTGTTTAAAATAATGCGAGACTTGCTAACCAAATCATTTAAGTAAAAACGTGAGTCTAAAGACATAAACATGTTAGGTTTAAAATATTTTGGTTAAAAGCGAATAATTTTCATTAAAACAAATGTTTGATACATGGGATCCTAAATCAGGGTTTAAATGACACATTTACAGGGTTTCCAAATGTTATAAACAATCAAAGCCACTCTAATGGCAAAATACATATTTTAGGTCTCTGTCCCTGTACAAACCCTCGATCGTGGCGGCTGAGCAGCTGACAATGTACACCTCGCCCCCAGAGCTCTCCAACCCATGGTTGAACCATCTTACCCTCGCCTTTACCTGCACCACGTAGCACCCGTGAGCCGAGGCCCAACAAGAGAACATAACATCATAGCATAACAATATCAATAACCAAGTAGTTCACAGAGCATAACCAAATAATTTACAAGACATTGGTCAATTACCCAGCAAGCCATAGCATTCATTCAATCCAAGACATCAGTCAATAACCAATGATCTAGTTTCCAGATATTGAGCATATCATATACATAAATTTAACAATAGTATACAAGTCAAGCAACAACTAGGGTTGACGCCCATAGGCCGCACCCTCTTTTTAATCCACTGTCTTTGGCTCGCTTAGGCCAAGCCCAATGTTCACCCCATTGACTTTGGCCCGCATAAACCGAGCTTAGTGATTATTAAGTTGTCCTCAGCAACCAGTGGCTGAGCCGCACCCTGTGCGCAAGTATTAATTCCGACATTCTTAGGTCGTTTATCACATGTCCCCATGGCATAATACCACCCATGACATTCATATAGTTATAGGGAGCTCTTGGTCCCAATGTATTCACATGGTTTATCAAAATCATATAACAGTGCATACAAATATAGGGAACACTTAGTCCCATCCTATCCACATAAACGGGTGCAGCTTTCTTACCTTTAATTCCAAGTGCTTTGATTAGGAAAGACGACCCCCAAGCACGATCCTGCCCCGAGCCCAAGCATACACCTAGTCACAACCATGATAAAGGATTCCATCTATAATTGTATAAAGGTTTTCAGATATAGTTCTAACCTTCGGGACATCAAATTCCACCAACACGGTAGTGGGATCGATCCCGAGTACCCTAGGTTAGGTTCCCGCACTTAAAAACTCAAAAAGGCAAAAAATGCCCTTAAGGGCCGCGACCCAAGCTCCCTATGCCGCGACTTTCCCCCAACCAGAGACCCAGCCTCGCCCAAAAACAGACACGGGCCATGGCACAACACTCTCCATTCCGCGGCCCACCCTTCCTCCTCAGCACCAATCAGCTTCGAAGGGCCTCGACACACCAAGAACTGAGCCGCGGACCGACCCTTTCGAACCCAGAAAATCAACAATTTTAACACACAAAACTCACTCAAACCCATCCAAATTTATCCCAATGATACAACCCAATTATCACAACATTCTAACATGTTTTCAGCAACATAACCCAGCAAAAACCTAGTCAAGAAACTCATCAAAGTAACATTTTAATCTCTAAAACCCGTAAGCTTAAGAACACCAAAACCAGCAAGGAAATCACATAATTCAATGAATAACTAATCCTCCAAGAGATTGCTGAGCTATCTCCCAAATCTTTAGCCTCAATTCAGTTCTAAATTCAAAACCCAAAAACTCTTAGAACCCAGCAAAAACTATAGAATTTAATCAGCTAAATAACAATTCAATACTTACCTAAACTCTTGGTCTGAACCTTCAGATTGCTATTGAAATTCTCCCCTCAATCCCAGCACAAATTCATGAGTTTCCAACCCAAAATCCTTAGTTTATGGGATCCCTTGAGAGAGAAAGAGAGAGAAAGAAGGTCGGTTTGGGTATCTTCTACTATTTTCTCAGATTTATCTAACCTATCCTTAATTAATCAAGTCAATCCCGAGGCTCAGTGTAACACCCTACTTCCTTAGAGCCGTTACTAAGTGAATTTGAAACGTTCTAATCACTCGCTCATCGAGGTTTTAGGTTAAAATGTGTAGCCAATTAAAATTCAACTTGCTTGAATAGGATTTTGGTATAAAAATTCGGCCGTTCTTTTAGATCATGAAAAGGGTTACATTGGGATCCAATATATATTATCTAAAAACATATTTACAACTCAAAAGGTTACTTAACAGTTGGCCTAAGCGACAAAATCAATGTTCATGACCAGTTCCTCAAAATACCCCAGCCATGGCGGCCAGTTATGTAACGCCCTACTTCCTTAGAGCCATTACTAAGTGATTTTTAAGACAAAACAGTGTGCAATGAACTCGCTAACCGAGGTTTTGAGACAAAAGTGTGACTAATTAAAATTTAAGGCTGTAATCTTAGAAAATGCGTCGTTTCATTTAAAACTGCTAGTATTAAACATTTGGGATCCCAAAATAAGGTTTGAAAACCATTTACATCTTGAAATAAGTTTACAGTTGATAAATCATAAAATCATAGATTATTACAGCCATTTTTCAAATAAACCCCCAACCAAAGCAGTCGGGCAGGCCAAACATGTACGTGCCGCTTCACGCTCTCCATACTCATGGTTGGTTGATTCAGTCATTGCCCTTACCTGCAACACAGAGCACCCGTGAGCCGAAGCCCAGCAAGAAAACTCATGCAGAACATAACATATGCAATGTAAACAGTTTATCATAACAGATAATCCACAATAAACAAGTCAATCATTAGACTAAGCAAACACGGCCAAGCCGCCCCAGAGCCTTACCGAAGCCTGGGGTACCGGTTCTCACCGCGAGGATAACTCATGTATCCCTTGGGTCCCACCCTGAACATAGCATAACACATGTATCCACCGGGCCCCGCCCTGATTATAGCATCCCATGTGCTAGGTGTTACATTCGGCCCACGGCCGCCCCGGCTTACGCCGTACTCGGCCCACGGCCGCCCCGGCTTATGCCGTACTCGGCCCTTGCCGCTCATTTCATCATAATCACACATATAGTACATTTGAAATAATCATTCACACACATCATGATTCATTTAAGGTTAAACATTTGCACATAATACAATCTGGGGCCATGCCCTAACATCGGGTGTTATAGTTTTCTTACCTGCATTCTGTGCTTCCCGATGCACCACGATCACGAGCACGGTCCACTAGCACGAGCCCCTCCGAAATCCTAGTCACAACACACATAAAACACTTTCAATACTAACCAAGCCTAGAACCACTTCCCGGGACCAATTTCGCACTCCCGGGACCTCTAAATCCATAAAGCGAAGTATCGGACCCATCCCCCGAGTCCCCGGGCAAAAGCCCTAAAAACCAGAATTTTGGGTGTCAAAATTGGCCTAGGGCCGCGGCACACCATTCAAGGGCCGCGGCGCGCAGCGACTTGGCCTCCTCCTGATGCAACCTCGCGCCGCGGCGCCCAAGAACAGGGCCGCGGCGCTCATACGCGAACCCAGATTTTCTGGGTTTTCACTTGCGTTTTTCCCAAACTAAAACAATCCCAAATCATCCCAAACTCAAACCTAAACCCCAAAACCATATCAAAACCCCAAGTAGACCATACATCAACCCATAAACATCATAACCCAACTCAATAACACAATCACACTCAAAATCACCCATTTGATTTCAAATTTCAGAAAACTCAAACCCAAAAGCCAAGAACACAACCCAAGCTTGAAAATCCTAAACCATGGCTCCAAAATCTTAAACCACAACAGAAAAGATACCCAAGGATGTTTAAAACTCTTACCTAAATCAAGAATCCACACCAAGCTTCCTTGATCTCCTCCTAGACTCTCACTTCTCCTTCTCCTCCTCTTCTTGCCCTAACCTTCTTTCTCCTTCTCTTCTTCTCTTCAATTTCTATCAAGCCTCAAGTGACATAATGGCCAAACCGAACCCCCCTAAATCCCAGCTGAATTTTGTCTATAACCCTTGCCAAAAGACCATTTTGCCCCTCCTTGCCTATCCTTTCCTACTTAAACCTCAAGGGTACTTAAGTCTTTACACTTTCATTTCATTTCTACCATTTTCTTTCTAAAACTTGTTACTCTCAGCAGTAACTAATGGTTACCCAGGTTACTAAATCTCCAATAACCATTACCCGCTAAATCTCAACTTAACCATAAAATTCCCGAGGTACCCCTAGGCTCCTCCCGAGCCGGGTACAAAATCCCGTTGTGACATCTAAGTTAACTAGCTCTCTAGGACCGTCTCGGCACGTGCATCACCATAACAACACCACCCTCACGTGGTACAAATCACAGAATACAATTATCACATATATGCCCTCAGCGGGCTAAAATTACAATTATGCCCTCCAAACACAATCAGGGCCTACATGCATACTAATACACATAGTCATGGATCTCAGATAAACAAATAGTCAAATAGCATGCTTTAAATCATAACCATTCGATTAACTCATAAATCACACACAAATCCCATCATGCCCTCCTGGCACGCTAATCAAGGCCCTTAAGCCTTATTAGCGGATTTGGGTCGTTACAACTATCCCCTCCTCATAAGAATTTCGTCCTCGAAATTTATCCAAACACATCAGTCAGTAAACCCGCAACTCTGACCATCATTTCCAAGGCCCACCGCCTTTACTTTACGTTTTTAACAACACTCTCACAAGAGTAACAATCTTGCCCCACAAGATCTTGTCTAATAGCCATACTCTCGATAGCTTCTTGTTTACACCGCAACCCTGCTGAAGCCTCAGGGTCTGTCTAGATTACAATGACCAATTCATTGTCTTATTCCTGATTCCAGAGATACTCAAAAGTCATCACCTCTACTAGGTGGGATCCATTGGTAGGCCCCGCTGGCCTAACCCTTGGTACAACTTCAGAATCTTATGTTGAATCAAGAGTCAGAACTCTCCCTTCTTTCTCTGAACACCTTACAGATCCTCGTCTGTTATAACGCAGAGATGCAACTCTTTCCTTCCGGAGCTCTATTTTCTCATAATTTAACAATTTACCAGCTGTTTATTCTTTCAAATAGGCAGACGCTCCTGCCTTAAGAAGTTTCACTGACCTCTTTGGCTTTCTCTCTGACTAAAGCCAAACCGTAGTATTCACTATCCTTCATCTCTTATCATGTCCTATGTCGTGTTACCTTAATAAGACACCAGCAACTGCCACCACGACTAACTCGTCAGGGATTACACTTCCCTTAATACCTCAAGTATCTGCCTACTCAGCGCTCAACTCTTAAAGATATCCTATAAACTTTCAGACTGCCATTCCACTTGCAATCAGCTGATAATTCCAGATTCCCACTCTGTTCTTTTCGTTCTCTAGATCCATTCCAAATTTTAAAATACTATAGGGTCTCAATACCATATCATCGACGTTCTATCCTGAAACCAGTTCACTTGACCCAACAACATTAACTCAAACAACCGAGTTAAAACTTTTCATGTCCAAATGCCTTACTTAAGATCTATTGTGGTCTATTCCCATGATACACTACCACATCGCCTAAACTCCGTCACCCGTTCAACCCTCCCGGTACAACGTACCCTAGGAGGTAGAATGATGTCCATTCAGAATCGTCATTCAAAACCATATCCTACCTGGATTCTTCACTCGATCCTAGTACCCTACTGTACAACCATGACAGGGTCCTTCCCTGTTTCAACTCAAGTCAACACTTCGGATTCCATAGCTCAGTGACACTCACCAGCTAACCCTTACCTATTAACATTATGCCGATCTCAGTCGTTGCTTTGTCCACCCCAATACAATCTATGGCGCTATTCCCCGACTGACACACGCCTCACCGCTAGGAGTTCCGCTTCCAATTATATCTCCCCTCACTCAATCGAGGATTTCAAACACTGATCATCCGTCGGCTACTTTCACCACATCTGGGTCTCAACATTAACCTTCTTACCAATACCCAAGACTCAAGCACCTCATGATATGCGTAACTGTTAACTTAACGCTCCAAGTATATCAACCACGTTCATTCTTTCACCTCCCGCAAGGTTCGACCCATCCTCACGTCAATTTATTCCTGGGCGTGCCCAAATCGTGGTACACTCCCCCACTTCCATGTCCTTACCATAGATCAGGTCCTTTATGCAATCACTCTCTACTTAACCCAAAACACACATATATTCCAGTATCACCAGATATCAATCAATTCTTACCTTGTCTTCCGAATTTCTTTCTGATGTGACACCACTCAGTCCATCTAACCTCAAGTTTTACTGTTCTCCTCATCTCTGATGTAGTTGTCTCCGGAGGTGCTTATGCAATAGATGATGCGCTTACCAGTCTTGTTATGCTTTCAATTCTTCAGACGCTCTTCATTAGCTTCTTTGCGGATTCAGATCAATTCTTCTCTTACCTGTCCTTTCTTCTTGCAGCTGCAGTCTGAGAATTCCTGACGACACCCGACTAACACTCCGTAGAACCTTACCTGAGACTCTGCCTTCTGGGTACTAACGTCTTCAGCATAGCAATCAGTTGCTCACCATTTCCGTCTGGGAGTAATCCACATGTACTGCTCGTGAACTTGAAGGGGACTTGCCTGAACCATTCTTGTATTCTCTACTTAAAGAACTTACCTGTGATGCCGTAGCTTGAACTAAATCTAGAATCTTTGTTACCAACTCCTCACACTTTACTCAGTTCAAAACAAAATTCCTGAAATGTCTCTTTCCTTGGTTCCCAACCTTTGTACTTTTCATCCTAACCCTGCGATGCTAACAGTCCCCGCGGTATAACACACTGGCTATACCAGGCTCAGATTCCTTTAATTGCTTCGATAGACTTTCTGTCGGCCATGACCGTCTTTTACAACATTCTTTATACCAACCCTATCTGTAGTCTAACCTTGAAACACTCCCGAGTCTTCCTTTTATACCCACATAGTTTTCCACTGGTCAACTCAGTTCCCACTCAGTCTCCTTTACATACCCCAGATGATATCCTCTACAATCCATCTGCCAGAGTTTCTTATTTCTCCTCAATAAGTATTACTGTCCTCAGCCTCTCAAATGGCACCATTGAGACAACCTCTTTATGTCCATCACCCTCTCGGAGCATTCACAACACCGAGTCCTTCCAGTTCGCTACTTGCCCAAAGCATAAGCTCGTCAGTACTCCTCCTTGAGGACTCAGCCTCGAACTTGTAATGTATCGACGCATCCAAGTTCTCCGTTTCCCTTACCATGGGAAATCCATCCTAACATCTCAAGTCATTCTACGCAGGAGTCATGCCCTCACCTGACCTCCTTTCAGGTGGCATCCTTTCCCTTATGCATACAAAATAACCTCCCTAGTTCCTGTCACCAACTTGATAACTACCTCTTCCATCAGGCTTCTTTCCAATCTCAAATCAGGTGCCCAAGCACTTTCTGGGGTCCTTCTACCTCAAAATTGAGAATCCGACCAAGCTGCGTTCTATCAACATAAGTACCATCTTATCCATCAGACTTTTCCCTTTTTCTGGCAAACCAGAAGCCACAACCCTATCCGGGGTTCTTTTAACTTGATTATCACGAGTCCATCTTTACCAATTCCATCAAAGGAAGCACTGCCCTTGCGGCTCTAGCACTCATGCTCTAATCATCAACCATCAGTTCGTCGACATCATGGCCCTCTCCGCCATCCACATACATACGATAATTCCTTATATCTGGGCGGCCCAAATTCCTTAGACTATTTCAGATCTCATATCCTTAAATGGATCGCCATCCAATTCCGGATACATTCGTCAGTAAAAATTCCCAAAATGAATTATCCAATTCACCAAACCCATAGTTCTACACTGTTGTTACTCTATCAGTCCAAACCGAATTTATAAGTCCACCTGTCTCCACAGTCCAAATCACGTCTTTATAACCTCTAACAATTCATCATCTAGGTTCTTCCCAACCCAATAAGCCAGTACCTCAGCCCGAGTATCACTTCCAAGCAACTCTCTGCCCCAACATTTAACACAACCCTCTAATCAGGATCTCTCATCCTCTTAACCAAGGGTGGAATTAACTTTGCTCACCTATTGATAAATTCCTTGTCAACTCGAACTCTCCTCAAAACCCGAGGTTAACACCCTTTAAACCTTTCATGTAATACCCTTATCTGTCCATCCCTCACAGTAGACCAACACTGGTAACCTTACTGTTAAAACATCGAAATCAGCTATTTCCCCAGAGAAATCTGCTGTTCTTCTATCCCATCTCAACTAACAAACTCCACAGCCTACTCACACACTAGTGACTCACTGCTGCTGCTTCCAGGGATCACTAGAGATCTCAACTCCAACTTATACCTAGAATTCCTCTTTTCAACGCAATATCAGGTCCCCAAACCCTTCTAGGAACAAACAACACGAGTTCAACTGTCAAAACTGACCAACTCCTGAACTCTGAGGTTCATACCCTGAACCAACCCGAAACTAGATCCAAATATCCACAGGTATAGCGCACACATAAGCATATACTAGGTTAAATCCACAATGACATACATTTAGCTAGCAAATTTTATCACCACTAAGTATATCCATACTCATCATGCTTCATACAAGCCAATAAACAGATATAACATATGAATTTAATCCAGAAAATTAACCACATACACTCAATATGCGAACCATTATGCCAATAATCAACCACATGCATAATAACGTTATTCAGCACGCATTGATCTCAACATGCAATAGTCAAGGGCTAGGCCCTATCAGTATCTCATGCATATGTCAACTCATTTCTCATGCTCCATATAAATAAGCAGGCAAACAGGGCATTCAAACGTATATTTAGACATGTCAATCAATCATACCAACCAACCCTGAGTCGAGCTTGTCACTAACAGCGAGCGTACATGTTCGGTCGATCTCCAGAACCAATAAACCTTGGCACGCTCTGATACCAAGTTGTAACGCCCTACTTCCTTAGAGCCGTTACTAAGTGATTTTTAAGACAAAACAGTGTGCAATGAACTCGCTAACCGAGGTTTTGAGACAAAAGTGTGACTAATTAAAATTTAAGGCTGTAATCTTAGAAAATGCGTCGTTTCATTTAAAACTGCTAGTATTAAACATTTGGGATCCCAAAATAAGGTTTGAAAACCATTTACATCTTGAAATAAGTTTACAGTTGATAAATCATAAAATCATAGATTATTACAGCCATTTTTCAAATAAACCCCCAACCAAAGCAGTCGGGCAGGCCAAACATGTACGCGCCGCTTCACGCTCTCCATACTCATGGTTGGTTGATTCAGTCATTGCCCTTACCTGCAACACAGAGCACCCGTGAGCCGAAGCCCAGCAAGAAAACTCATGCAGAACATAACATATGCAATGTAAACAGTTTATCATTACAGATAATCCACAATAAACAAGTCAATCATTAGACTAAGCAAACACGGCCAAGCCGCCCCAGAGCCTTACCGAAGCCTGGGGTACCGGTTCTCACCGCGAGGATAACTCATGTATCCCTTGGGTCCCACCCTGAACATAGCATAACACATGTATCCACCGGGCCCCGCCCTGATTATAGCATCCCATGTGCTAGGTGTTACATTCGGCCCACGGCCGCCCCGGCTTACGCCGTACTCGGCCCACGGCCGCCCCGGCTTATGCCGTACTCGGCCCTTGCCGCTCATTTCATCATAATCACACATATAGTACATTTGAAATAATCATTCACACACATCATGATTCATTTAAGGTTAAACATTTGCACATAATACAATCTGGGGCCATGCCCTAACATCGGGTGTTATAGTTTTCTTACCTGCATTCTGTGCTTCCCGATGCACCACGATCACGAGCACGGTCCACTAGCACGAGCCCCTCCGAAATCCTAGTCACAACACACATAAAACACTTTCAATACTAACCAAGCCTAGAACCACTTCCCGGGACCAATTTCGCACTCCCGGGACCTCTAAATCCATAAAGCGAAGTATCGGACCCATCCCCCGAGTCCCCGGGCAAAAGCCCTAAAAACCAGAATTTTGGGTGTCAAAATTGGCCTAGGGCCGCGGCACACCATTCAAGGGCCGCGGCGCCCAGCGACTTGGCCTCCTCCTGATGCAACCTCGCGCCGCGGCGCCCAAGAACAGGGCCGCGGCGCTCATACGCGAACCCAGATTTTCTGGGTTTTCACTTGCGTTTTTCCCGAACTAAAACAATCCCAAATCATCCCAAACTCAAACCTAAACCCCAAAACCATATCAAAACCCCAAGTAGACCATACATCAACCCATAAACATCATAACTCAACTCAATAACACAATCACACTCAAAATCACCCATTTGATTTCAAATTTCAGAAAACTCAAACCCAAAAGCCAAGAACACAACCCAAGCTTGAAAATCCTAAACCATGGCTCCAAAATCTTAAACCACAACAGAAAAGAAACCCAAGGATGTTTAAAACTCTTACCTAAATCAAGAATCCACACCAAGCTTCCTTGATCTCCTCCTAGACTCTCACTTCACCTTCTCCTCCTCTTCTTGCCCTAACCTTCTTTCTCCTTCTCTTCTTCTCTTCAATTTCTATCAAGCCTCAAGTGACATAATGCCCAAACCGAACCCCCCTAAATCCCAGCTGAATTTTGTCTATAACCCTTGCCAAAAGACCATTTTGCCCCTCCTTGCCTATCCTTTCCTACTTAAACCTCAAGGGTACTTAAGTCTTTACACTTTCATTTCATTTCTACCATTTTCTTTCTAAAACTTGTTACTCTCAGCAGTAACTAATGGTTACCCAGGTTACTAAATCTCCAATAACCATTACCCGCTAAATCTCAACTTAACCATAAAATTCCCGAGGTACCCCTAGGCTCCTCCCGAGCCGGGTACAAAATCCCGTTGTGACATCTAAGTTAACTAGCTCTCTAGGACCGTCTCGGCACGTGCATCACCATAACAACACCACCCTCACGTGGTACAAATCACAGAATACAATTATCACATATATGCCCTCAGCGGGCTAAAATTACAATTATGCCCTCCAAACACAATCAGGGCCTACATGCATACTAATACACATAGTCATGGATCTCAGATAAACAAATGGTCAAATAGCATGCTTTAAATCATAACCATTCGATTAACTCATAAATCACACACAAATCCCATCATGCCCTCCTGGCACGCTAATCAAGGCCCTTAAGCCTTATTAGCGGATTTGGGTCGTTACAAGTTAGGCCAAACATGTACGCACCGCTCCATGCCCTCTAACTCATGGTTGATTAAACTTTTCCTTGCCCTTACCTGCACCACAGAGCACCCGTGAGCCGAGGCCCAGAAAGAGAACCTTAAACTACAACATACTATAATTTATCCCAGCAAATAAACAATTATTTAAACCGTTATTAGAATACGAAAGGCACAGTAGCATAGCAAAAACATACCATAGCAGGACAATAGCACATAGGAACATAAACATAGCATCATAGTAGCATATTAACATATAAGCATCATAGCACAACATCATAGTAGCACGATATCGTAGTAGTTCAGTAATACAACAATACATAACGAAGCAGCCAACAAGCTAAACACATAGCAGCCATGCCGTCCCAAGTGCTTTACCAAGCTCTGGGTCTGCGATCCACACCGTGAGGATATCCCAGGTATCCTTAAGGGTATCGCCCTGGAAACTCGCACTCTGCGTGCTAACGTTGCTCCTGGCCCCTTGCCATTCTCGGCTCTTGCCTCTCCCGGCTCTTACTGCTTCCGGCTCTTGCCGATCCCAGTTCTTGCCTCTCCTGGCTTATGTCGCTCCCGAATCTTGTCGATCAGTCACATTCACATATATGACATGGAAAACCACAAGCAATACACACAGTACAACACACCACATAGCTCTACGGTTACAAACAATTCTCTTACCTATGTCTTGAGCTTCCAAATACCTATATCCCGAGCACAGTCCCCTAGTCTGAGCCTCGTCGAAACCCTAGTCACAAGAAATCAACAAAATCAATCCATCAAGGTCTAATCCGTTAAATAACTTTGGGTTACGATTCTAATCCCTGGTACCTTGAATTCTATCAATTCGGGTGATAAAATCCATTTCGAGCCTTAACAATTAGGTTCCCAAGCAAAGAACCCTCAGGACACCCAGCATTTTGAACTAGGGCCGCGACTTGCCTCAAAACAGAGGCAAAACAACTCCCTAGAAAGAGACATGGGCCGCGACATGCTTAGCCAAGAACCGTGGCATGCCCCAAACTTAGAGGCTTCCGCAGGCCTCACGTGCACACGGGCCGCGACATGCCCCTCTTAGGGTTGCGGCTCGACCCACAAACCCGGAAAATCAGCCTTTCCTTCAAGTTTTTCCCCGAGCTGAACCCGATATCTCACACCCCAAACTTCACCCAACCTCATAATTAAGCCCAAAATTCATACTACTACAGCCTAAACATTCTAACAAACTCATGAACCAATCCTTACACCCATCAAACATTCAAAATCAATCCTAGAAACCAATCCATGCATGCCTAAGTTCTAACACCCAACACCAGCAAAATTTCAGCTTGTTCACCAACTTTAAAACTTACCTTTGAGCTTGATTAACTCCCTGAATTAGTCCTCTAAGTTCCATCTTTGAATCCCTCCATAGCTTCCATGAAAAATTAGCTTTCTTCCTCCTCTTCTTCTCTTAGCTTTTCTTTTCTTCTAGAGCTTCCAAAAACAATTATGATATTTGTCGAAGTGAAGAGAAGGTGGATGACTTCTCCTCAGCTAAGTTTATCCATCCTCAAAGCCAAATTACCCTTTTGCCCCCTTAAACCTATCCTTAACCCTTAAGTAACCCCAAGGCAATTTAGTCATTTCCCAAATCCCATTAAGTCCCCGAGGGCAACATAGTAATTTTTCCCAGTATTCCCTCCTAAACATTCTAACCTCAAATTTATCTCCAAATATTTATTTTTATAACCCTATAATCCCATAAAACGTCTAATGTCTGAAATACCTCTCAACTCGTCCCGAGTCGGGTATTCGACCCCGTTGTGACTTTCTAGCCAAACAGCTCGCTAGGACTGTCTCAGATCGTGCATCACAGATATATCACAAATATATCACAACATTCACAATGATCACTTTTATGCCCTCAATGGGCTAAAATCATAAACATTCCCCTAACAACCAAACGGGGCCCACATGCATATTAATTTACCTAAACACGCATCTCTAATCACATACTCATAAAAATTCACATATTATAATAATAAATCACTTATTACCCTCCAGGCACACTAATCAAGGCCCTAAGACTTATTAGCAAATTTGGGTCGGTACAATTATCCCCTCCTTACAAAAATTTCATCCTCAAAATGTATTCAAACCTCCCAGGGTATTAATCCCATGACCCCGGCTATGACCCAAAAACCAGATTCTCCACATTATCATTACTTGCAATACTAAAACCAAAAGAATGATTTAAGTTGTATGTTTCGGTCTCTTGTGTCCAGGTATTTACCAACTTTCTTTTGTTCAACCAGTTCCTCTGAACCTCTAGGACCTCCTTGCCTGATCAGGGGTAGTACTCACACTTCTCCCCTTAATTGGTACCGATAATATTTCATGAGTCTTTACCCTCTCATGTTGGAGTATGGCTAGCTGTAGGCTCCTAACCCAATCCTTATTAGGATCTTGCAAATCTATCCCAAATGAGGATCAAAATTTCTTCCTCCATTCTCCATACTCTTTTACCCTACTCAACTCACAATATTCGGTGGAGTACATAGTCCTTAGTCTTGGAATCCTAGGTTTCCATACTTAAATTTGCGGACTCTACATCCTTCGGTAAGGTAAACACCCAAACACTGAATTATTCCTCCAAGTGAGCCACGTATAACTGTAACAGTTAATTCCAGGTTTCCCCCATCTATTCATCACCTTTTATGACCCTCTCCCAAACATGGGAACCCAAAAGTCTCAACATAACATTGTCGACTTGGTGTCCAGTGGGGAGAAATGATCTTCTTCTATACATACCCCGTCTTTGACTTCTTTGTCACACCAACCATAGTGCGTCAATCCAATAGATCTGGTAAAAGCTTTTCGTATTCACTCACCTTACCTACAAACTGAGGTGATTTACCTTTTACGGTCCATAGCTATACTTCTTCATATTGACCTTAGGATATCCTAGAGTCATAATAACCCTTCTGGCTTCTAATTATCACTTCCCTCTTACCAAGAGATCAAATCGTGGGCCTCCCAGTACTCGACTTCTTGGATACACTAGGTGTAAAGAGGTAACCCAACGCTTATTCCGTGTCTTATCTTCAATAACAGCACCCACCAAATCATTCACCCAATTTACATAACCTAACTTATCACCTTTTATGACCCTCTCCCAAACATGGGAACCCAAAAGTCTCAACATAACATTGTCGACTTGGTGTCCAGTGGGGAGAAATGATCTTCTTCTATACATACCCCATCTTTGACTTCTTTGTCACACCAACCATAGTGCGTCAATCCAATAGATCTGGTAAAAGCTTTTCGTATTCACTCACCTTACCTACAAACTGAGGTGATTTACCTTTTACGGTCCATAGCTATACTTCTTCATATTGACCTTAGGATATCCTAGAGTCATAATAACCCTTCTGGCTTCTAATTATCACTTCCCTCTTACCAAGAGATCAAATCGTGGGCCTCCCAGTACTCGACTTCTTGGATACACTAGGTGTAAAGAGGTAACCCAACGCTTATTCCGTGTCTTATCTTCAATAACAGCACCCACCGAATCATTCACCCAATTTACATAACCTAACTTATCTGTGCTACGACGATGAAATTCTTAACCATTTCTTACAAAATCTTCTTCCTGTGTTCAATTGTTCGTTCCTAGAGG